>NC_133331.1:54663290-54963290 GCF_042186555.1 Aquarana catesbeiana | reverse complement strand
ATGGTTGAGACTAGAATGAAGGAAGCATAAGGTACAGTTTTATAAATTTTTAATTTTAGGCTTAGTTAAACTTTAATAAGGTGATTGGTAGTAGACTGACACATTGGAGACAGCATACAGCTGAATAAAATAAGGTTTACTGAAGTTGTTGCAATAAAGTATCGTTCCTTGAAGGTGTTGCAAACTAAAAGATAATAGCCCAAGGATCATTACTCAAATTATATGTAAACCCAATCACTAAAATCTCAAAGAAGCTTTAACATACTCATTTCAAGTCAACATTGTTAATCTTGAAAGCAGACCTTGTTGTAAAAAACAAATCTATGGGATCCAAATCTTTTCATTTTTTTCTGGCTTTTTTCAAGGCCAGTTTGCAATGGGAATGGGTAGCTGGATAATACCATGGGGAACTTGTACTCCTCCACCCTATGTTGTTGGGGAACCTAATCCTCACACCCCTGGTTTAGTAGATGTAAATGTCTGCATGGAGGTGGGACTTTTTGAATTCTGCTGGCCCCCTTTATCTATGTAAATAAGTAAGTAAGGGGTGGTTACTAAAACATATTAAACAGACGGACAAGTCCTTTTAAAAAAGCAACGCAATGTAGATCTAGCGTCAATCTCGTCGATTACACTCAGCTAACCCACCGGCTTGATGACTTGGTCCTTCCTAGGTCAGAGTCCCGTTGTACTGTCGATATGTTCCCGCCATTGAAAAATGCGCAGAACAGAAGAGCACTCCAGCTGATTTCCCGATCAGCTGGAGTGGCGTGACCATAGCGCATGCGCACATCGTAGGAGCCTTTTTTCGACGGGAGATACCATTTCTCTGGCACAATTGAATGGCATGCAAACAGCGGAGGGACACTGTATTTGTCATATTGTGCCTCGCTGTTGCACCACGTGTTTACAGCGAGGCACAATCTGACATCTACGGTGTCCCTCCGCTCTTTGCATAGCATTAAATTGTGGCCCTAGAAATAGTATCTCCCATCGAAAAAAACCCTCCTTCGATGTGCGCATGCGCTTTGGTGACATCACTCCAGCTGATCGGCAAATCAGCTGGAGTTCCCTTCCGTTCTGCGCATGCACAGGCACTTTTCGACGGAGGGTACAAAACGATAGAACATTGTCACAAATGACAGCTCCATGGCTCCATGCTGAGTGTCAACGAACCCCCCAGGGATGCTGGGTAATGTCATTGACTAAAATATGGTCATCATATCTAGTGTCAATCACATAGTTACATAGTTACATAGTAGGGGAGGTTGAAAAAAGACACAAGTCCATCAAGTCCAACCTATGTGTGTGATTATGTGTCAGTATTACATTACATATCCCTGTATATTGCGGTCATTCAGGTGATTATCTAATAGTTTCTTGAAGCTATCAATGCTCCCCGCTGAGACCACCGCCTGTGGAAGGGAATTCCACATCCTTGCCGCTCTTACAGTAAAGAACCCTCTACGTAGTTTAAGGTTAAACCTCTTTTCTTCTAATTGTAATGAGTGGCCACGAGTCTTATTAAACTCTCTTCTGCGAAAAAGTTTTATCCCTATTGTGGGGTCACCAGTACAGTATTTGTAAATTGAAATCATATCCCCTCTCAAGCGTCTCTTCTCCAGAGAGAATAAGTTCAGTGCTCGCAACCTTTCCTCATAACTAAGATCCTCCAGACCCTTTATTAGCTTTGTTGCCCTTCTTTATACTCGCTCCATTTCCAGTACGTCCCTCCTGAGGACTGGTGCCCAGAACTGGACAGCATACTCCAGGTGCGGCCGGACCAGAGTCTTGTAGAGCGGGAGAATTATCGTTTTATCTCTGCAGTTGATCCCCCTTTTAATGCATGCCAATATTCTGTTTGCTTTATTAGCAGCAGCTTGGCATTGCATGCCATTGCTGAGCCTATCATCCACTAGGACCCCCAAGTCCTTTTCCATCCTAGATTCCCCCAGAGGTTCTCCCCCCAGTTTATAGATTGCATTCATATTTTTGCCACCCAAATGCATTATTTTACATTTTTCTACATTAAACCTCATTTGCCATGTAGTCGCCCACCCCATTAATTTGTTCAGGTCTTTTTGCAAGGTTTCCACATCCTGCGGAGAAGTTATTGCCCTGCTTAGCTTAGTATCGTCTGCAAATACAGAGATGGAACTGTTTATCCCATCCTCCAGGTCGTTTATGAACAAATTAAATAGGATTGGTCCCAGCACAGACCCCTGGGGGACCCCACTACCCACCCCTGACCATTCTGAGTACTCCCCATTTATCACCACCCTCTGAACACGCCCTTGTAGCCAGTTTTCAATCCATGTACTCACCCTATGGTCCATGCCAACGCACCTTATTTTGTACAGTAAACGTTTATGGGGAACTGTGTCAAATGCTTTTGCAAAATCCAGATACACCACGTCTACGGGCCTTCCTTTATCTAGATGGCAACTCACCTCCTCATAGAAGGTTAATAGATTGGTTTGGCAAGAACGATTCTTCATGAATCCATGCTGATTACTGCTAATGATATCATTCTTATTACTAAAATCTTGTATATAGTCCCTTATCATCCCCTCCAAGAGTTTACATACTATTGATGTTAGGCTAACTGGTCTGTAATTCCCAGGGATGTTTTTTGGGCCCTTTTTAAATATCAATGACACTCAGATGACCCAATGGCATGATGACTTGGACTATGATGGCCTTCTCTGGTCAGAGTCCCGTCACAAATGCCAACTCCCTGGCTCCATGCTGAGTGTCAACAAACCCCCCAGGAATGCTGGGTGATGTCATTGACCAAGTATGGTCATCAGATCTAGCATCAATCATGTCAATGACACTCAGATGACCCACCGGCATTATGACTTGGACTATGATGGCCTTCTCAGGTCAGAGTCCCATCACAACTGACAGCTCCCTGGCTCAATGTTGAGTGTCAACAACCCCCCCAGTGATGCTGGGTGATGTCATTGACCAAATATGGTCATCATGACCATATTTGGTCAATGACATCACCTCGGATACCCTTGTTTACAATTTTAAAAATGCCAGCAGGAAGCTGTCATTTAGTGACTGTAGTGATACCACTACTAAATGAATGACTTCTGGATGCAGCAGTCAGAGGTTTCAGTGGGCAGGCATACTGGCCAAATCTGGCCGTTTTGTTCGCCCATCCTGTGAATGGAAAATAAACAGGATAGTGGTCGAATTCATGGTCAACCAAAACCTGAATTTATCCCTAATTTTAATAAAGGTAGACCATCTCTTTTTGGAATCAGTCCAGAAAAGACATGGTGAAACAATTTCCCCAGAACAAAGAAAGGTAGGAATCTGCAAGTTCTAAAATCCATATATAGGTCATCCAGAGGGGATTGTTTTTAGTCTGAATAAAAATCGAATTTAAACAGTTACATTTTTAGGATCACTGTGTCCATGATTTTCTGGTCATCTGGGGTTCCTCCTTTGTAACTTCCTCAAAGCGTATCACAAGACAGAAAAAAATGTTGTGTTCCTATTTTGAGTAGAGTGGAGTCTGTCAGTTTGTATTGGTGGATGTATTGTATTGTATTGTATTGGTGGATGTATTGTATTGTATTGTATTGGTGGATGTATTGTTTTGTATTGTATTGGTGGATGTATTGTTTTGTATTGTATTGGTGGATGTATTGTATTGTATTGTATTGGTGGATGTATTGTTTTGTATTGTATTGGTGGATGTATTGTTTTGTATTGTATTGGTGGATGTATTGTATTGTATTGGTGGATGTATTGTTTTGTATTGTATTGGTGGATGTGGTGTATTGTATTGGTGGATGTATTGTATTGTATTGGTGGATGTATTGTATTATATTGTATTGGTGGATGTATTGTATTATATTGTATTGGTGGATGTATTGTATTGTATTGTATTGGTGGATGTATTGTATTGTATTGGTGGATGTATTGTATTGTATTGGTGGATGTATTGTTATGTATTGGTGGATGTATTGTTTTGTATTGTATTGGTGGATGTGGTGTATTGTATTGGTGGATGTATTGTATTGTATTGGTGGATGTATTGTATTGTATTGGTGGATGTATTGTATTGTATTGGTGGATGTATTGTTTTGTATTGTATTGGTGGATGTATTGTTTTGTATTGTATTGGTGGATGTATTGTATTATATTGTATTGGTAGATGTATTGTATTGTATTGGTGGATGTATTGTATTGTATTGGTGGATGTATTGTTACGTATTGGTGGATGTATTGTTTTGTATTGTATTGGTGGATGTGGTGTATTGTATTGGTGGATGTATTGTATTGTATTGGTGGATGTATTGTATTGTATTGTATTGGTGGGTGTATTGTTTTGTATTGTATTGGTGGATGTGGTGTATTGTATTGGTGGATGTATTGTATTGTATTGGTGAATGTATTGTATTGTATTGTATTGGTGGATGTATTGTATTGTATTGGTGGATGTATTGTTTTGTATTGTATTGGTGGATGTGGTGTATTGTATTGGTGGATGTATTGTATTGTATTGGTGGATGTATTGTATTGTATTGGTGGATGTGGTGTATTGTATTGGTGGATGTATTGTATTGTATTAGTGGATGTATTGTTTTGTATTGTATTGGTGGATGTATTGTTTTGTTTTGTATTGTATTGGTGGATGTATTGTATTGTATTGGTGGATGTATTGTATTGTATTGGTGGATGTATTGTTATGTATTGGTGGATGTATTGTTTTGTATTGTATTGGTGGATGTGGTGTATTGTATTGGTGGATGTATTGTATTGTATTGGTGGATGTATTGTATTGTATTGTATTGGTGGATGTATTGTATTGTATTGGTGGATGTATTGTTTTGTATTGTATTGGTGGATGTATTGTTTTGTATTGTATTGGTGGATGTATTGTATTATATTGTATTGGTAGATGTATTGTATTGTATTGGTGGATGTATTGTATTGTATTGGTGGATGTATTGTTATGTATTGGTGGATGTATTGTTTTGTATTGTATTGGTGGATGTGGTGTATTGTATTGGTGGATGTATTGTATTGTATTGGTGGATGTATTGTATTGTATTGGTGGGTGTATTGTTTTGTATTGTATTGGTGGATGTGGTGTATTGTATTGGTGGATGTATTGTATTGTATTGGTGAATGTATTTTATTGTATTGTATTGGTGGATGTATTGTATTGTATTGGTGGATGTATTGTTTTGTATTGTATTGGTGGATGTGGTGTATTGTATTGGTGGATGTATTGTATTGTATTGGTGAATGTATTTTATTGTATTGTATTGGTGGATGTATTGTATTGTATTGGTGGATGTATTGTTTTGTATTGTATTGGTGGATGTGGTGTATTGTATTGGTGGATGTATTGTATTGTAGTGGTGGATGTATTGTATTGTATTGGTGGATGTGGTGTATTGTATTGGTGGATGTATTGTATTGTATTGGTGGATGTATTGTTTTGTATTGTATTGGTGGATGTATTGTTTTGTATTGTATTGGTGGATGTGGTGTATTGTATTGGTGGATGTATTGTATTGTATTAGTGGATGTATTGTATTGGTGGATGTTTATCTATTGAGAAGATTTATCATCACTGTCCTGGTGACTACATTTATCACTAACACATGAAGTGAGAGGAAACCAGATATATCTGGATAGGCGTCATTTTTTAGTGTGAAAATGAATATTCTGTACTACCATTTATATCCAGCAGAACAAGCAATATGCTCCCTCATTTGCTTTGATGACAAAAGACTGTTGAATAAAGAGTTCAGTACATCAAGCTGAAATTTACACACAGAGCTAAATAGTTCAGAGCTGTGACTCCTCATCTTAAAGAATAATACCTCTTTCAACAATATCCACAGCTCTGCCTGAGGTTTCAATCAGAGACAGAACATCTGAAGGCAAGCAGTTCATACTGTGTTCTCTCCTGTTTTAAATAAAGAATGTTTTATAATAGCTCCAGCTGAAATTTAAACACACGATTGAATTAGAATGTAGACTCTTCCCCTCCCCTGTCTGATCTGTTCAGACAAGAGACATTTCTGTTAGAGACGGCCTGAAAGCAAGCAGCTTCTGCCTGCTTGTTAAAGTCTATACTGCTCTGTGACACCAGTCACAGAGGGATGGGCCCCACCTGTCTTAAATGTACAAGTAAAAAAAGCTGAAATTATATTATACTCAAACTGGTGTCCTGACTTAACCACTCTGGAAGATTTACCCCCCTTCATGACCAGGCCATTTCTTGTGATGCAGCACTGCATTACTTTAATTGACAATTGTGCAGTCATGCAATGCTGTACTCAAACAATGTCTGTCATTTTCTTTCCCCACATATAGAGCTTTCTTTTGGTTGTATTTGATCGTATCTGCTTTTTTATATTTGTTGCACTATAAACCAAAAATTTTTGAAAAAAAAACAAACAATGTTTTTTACTTTCTGCTATAAAACACATACAATAAAAAAATAGAAAAAATGCAATTTCTTCATGAATTTAGGCCAATATGTATTCTGCTACATATTTTGGGTAAAAAAATTCCAACAAAAAGTTATAACACCTACAAACTATGGTATATATACCGGAATTGTTTTATTTATATTTTTATATTAGTAATAGTGGCAATCAGCGACATATAGCAGGACTGCCATATTGCGGTGGCCAATCGGACACTAACTAAAACCTGTGACACGTTTGGGTTTATTTACTAAAGCTAGAGAGTGCAAAATTAGTCACGCTTCTGCAGAGAAACCAATCAGCTTCTAACCTCCGCTTGTTTAATTAAACTTTATTGAAATGCTAGCCCGCCCCTGGCCTCTGGGGGTGCTATCTTACCTTTAGGGTACCAGAGGGGTGCTACAATAGGACATTGCTAAGAGAAGTGAGCTCTCCAATCCCCACACCTGTGTGGTCCACTCTCTCCTCAGTCTCAGCATCACCGAGCTCAGATCTGCTATGACAGGGGGAGAGAGTGCATGTGAGAGGGTTTGAGTTGACTGAGAGAGTCTTAGCAATGTCCTAGCAACAAGGCAGGATGGAGGATGCCATCTCTGGGAGTTTTTCAGCCAGGCTTTGGGTGATAGATAAATGGCCTACCTCTATACAAAGGCATTAATTACATTTGGTCAAAGCCTAACAGTTAGTTTTTACAGTATCTACAATCACCCTTTACTTGCATATGCAGTTTTCTTGGTAAAGTTGAACTAATCATGTAAAAAATAGTTTTAAGCTTTATTGTTTCTGACACTTTGTGTATATTTTATAAATATATACAGTGCATCTGGAATTCTTAAAATTCTACAAACAATACCCCATAATGACATCATGAAAGAAGTTTGTTTGAAATCTTTGCAAATTTAAAAAAAATAAAAAATTCACATGTACATATGGTAAGTATTCACAGCCTTTGCCATGAAACTCAAAATTGAGCTCAGGTGCATCCTGTTTCCACTGATCATCCTTGAGATGTTTCTGCAACGTGATTGGAGTCCACCTGTGGTAAATTCAGTTGATTGGACAGGATTTGGAAAGGAACACGCCTGTCTATATAAGGTTCCACAGTGCATGTCAGAGCACAAACCAAACCATGAAGTCCAAGGAATTGTCTGTAGACCTCCGAGACAGGATTGTATGGAGGCACAGATCTGGGGAAGGGTACAGAACATTTTCTTCAGCACAGTGGCCTCCATCATCCATAAATGAAAGAAGTTTGGAACCACCAGGACTCTCCCTAGAGCGGACCGCCCGGCCAAACTGAGCGATCGGAGGGAGAAGGGCCTTAGTCAGGGAGGTGACCAAGAACCCGATGGTCACTCTGACAGAGCTCCAGTTTTTCTCTGTGGAGAGAAGAAAACCTTCCAGAATTATCTGTGAGTTTTCTGTTTAATTCTTTCACACCACCTTAAAGAAAAAAATATAATGATTCTGGGTCAAGCTTATTATGTATCTCTTCTTTGTAATTTTTACAAACAAACATTTAATGCAGGTTGCACTCGTGACTCTGTATTCACAGAAAAATATGGACTTTCAAAAGCAGGCAGGAGCTGTTTTCTTTCAGGCTTTTTCTCTGGCTTGGTTTACACTTGTGTGAACCCTGCGAATCCCCTGCGGTTTTCGCATCACACCCGACTCACACCGCAGTGCACACTGCCATATGCAAAATGCCGGGAGTGTCAATACATTGTTAATGACACCCCCATTTCAGCTTGCATATCGCACTGTGAACCGACAGTTTGGACATGAATCGGATCGCATGGGTGTGAACACTCATGCAATCCGATTCTGGTGCGGACCAAACACAGGGTCCTGTGCGAGTTTGGTCCGAATGCGATATCAGCCATAGTATCTGTATGGCTGAAATCGCATCGCACGGACATCGCATGTGATTTGCACTGCAGTGCGATCTCGCAGAGCACGCTGGTGTGAACCAGCACTCTATGGGTGAAACCTTTTTATGGTACCGTCTGAGCAGAGCACACAGGGAGGGGTAGGAGTCAGTGCTCTGACTAATTCAGCTGGGCGTTTAAGCTCTGTAAACATGATGTTTCCAAAACTACAGCTCTGTATTCTTTAGTCCTGAACATTATAAAGGAAATAACTAAAGAGTTGATAAGTAGCAGAACCAAGTGCATTGTTTGCTTTGCTACATGTTATCATCTCTGTAAAATGTTGAAGGACAGGTGGGTGTACATGCCAGCAACAAATTGTATAGATACCACAATATTGCATAGCAACTTTATTCTACAAAATAAAGCACACTTATATGTATTAAGACTGCTTTTATTAAAGGTTTTATGTATAAGAAAAAAAATATTGCAATATTTTATCCATTTTTATCTATTAAATCTCTTTATTATATCAAATATCATTGTGATTTTGTATTAGGAATGAATGAGGACTCTTATGTGTAGATACCACAATATAGCATAGCAACTGAGAATAAGGTCTCTTATTTATGCCGTAAAAAGTGAGGAAGGTCTATAGTTATGTAATAACTTTATGCTTTATTTCAGAGGACAAAAAAACATAAGCCCTTGTTCAATGTCATGTTGGACCTTCCTATGATACTGGTTATTGTATACCACAATTGCTTTGTGATGTCATTGACTGTATTGTGGACTGATGATTTCTTATAAGGCTGGGTTCACACTTGTGCGACACGACAGCTGTCCTACTTTGGATCCGACTTTGCCCTGCGACTTGAAGCCGACATACGTCCGATTTTCAATGAACAGGGATCCGACTTGGATCCCCGCCAATACCAGGCACTGTTTGGTATGAATCTTGAGGGGGAACTCCACGCCAAATTTTTAATAAAAAAACGGCATGGGTTCCCCCTCCAAGAGCATACCAGGCCCTTGGGTCTGGTATGGATTTTAAGGGGAACCCGTACGCCGAAAAAACGGCATGGGGTCCCCCCCAAATCCATACCAGACCCTTATCTGAGCATGCAGCCCAACCGGTCAGGAATGGGGGTGGGGACAAGCGAGCGCCCCCCCCTCCTGAACCGTACCAGGCCTCATGCCCTCAACATGGGGGGGTGGGTGCTTTGGGGCAGGGGGCGCCCTGCGGCCCCCCACCCCAAAGCACCTTGTCCCTATGTTGATGAGGACAAGGGCCTCTTCCCGACAACCCTGGCCATTAGTTGTCGGGGTCTGCGGGCAGAGGGCTTATCGGAATCCAGGAGCCCCCTTTAATAAGGGGGCCCCCAGATCCTGGCCCCCCACCCTATGTGAATGAGTACCCCTACCCATTCACCTTAGGAAAAAAGTGTAAATAAAAAAACACACTAGACAGGTTTTTAAAATAATTTATTAGGCAGCTCCGGGGGTCTTCTTCCGACTTAGGCTTCGGGGGTCTCTTCGTCTCTTCGTTCTTCTCCGCGGTCTCTTCCTTCTTCTCCGCGTTCTCCGGTTCTTCTCCCGCTCTCCGGTATCTTCTGCCGGGCTCCTCCGCTATCTTCTGCTCTTTTGCCCGCTCTTTTGCTAGTGGTGGCCCGGTCTTCTCCGCCGTCTTCTTCCCTCTTCTCTTCTTCCGATGTTGACACGACACTCTCTCCCACTTTAATGCCGTATGCGCTGTCCGCAATGACTTATATAGGGATGAGGCGTGGTCACTGGGGGATGTCACCTGGTGACCCTGCCCCTTATTACGTCACAGTCCCGGGGCATGATAGCCATTGACATAGGGTGGGGGGCCGGGATCTGGGGGCCCCCTTATTAAAGGGGCTCCCGGATTCCGATAAGCCCCCCGCCCGCAGACCACGACAACCAACGGCCAGTTTTGTCGGGAAGAGGCCCTTGTCCTCATCAACATGGGGACAAGGTGCTTTGGGGTGGGGGGGCCGCAGGGCGCCCCCCTGCCCTAAAGCACCCACCCCCCCCATGTTGAGGGCATGCAGCCTGGTACGGTTCAGGAGGGGTGGCGCTCGCTCGTCCCCACCCCCATTCCTGAAGGGCCAGGCTGCGTGCTAGGATAAGGGTCTGGTATGGATTTGGGGGGGGGACCCCACGCCATTTTTTCGGCTTAGGGGTTCCCCTTAAAATCCATACCAGACCCAAGGGCCTGGTATGCTCTTGGAGGGGGAACCCATGCCAGTTTTTTATTTAAAATTTGGCGCGGAGTTCCCCCTCAAGATCATCTGAGCACAAGTCGCATGCCAAAGTCAGCCAGTCCATCACCTTTACCCTCAGCTTCTTTAGCAAGGCAGTGGTCATCTTGGAGATGCATGCAAATGTTTTTCTATTTCATTTACTATGTTGGTTTGGTTTTGTAGTGTCAAAAACCAATACACCAAAACGTAACTTATCGGAAACATAACGTTAGCGTTTTAATAAAAAACAGACATTTCAAAATATAAACTACAATTGTATTTACAATTAGGTGAAATGCTTTAAAAAACCTACCAATGTTTAAGCTTTTTTAAAAAAAATATTTTAGTTTATAGTTTGGGTGTTTTGAATGTATATAAAATAAAACAATTTTTGAAAGACAATACCAGCAAACGTTGGTCCCAAACACAGATAATGTTCATGTATTACTTTGGTATCCTAGGTAATGATAACGTTATTGAGAAATCAGTAGGCCCATAGCTATAATAGTCTATATAGCGATATATAATAGCTATTGCCTGTATGATAGAAAAGGGACAAAAAATGACAGTTCCACACAAATTGAAAATGGAAGAATTCTGTTATATTTTAATGGGTCACATTACACATTGACTGCATTAACACAGTTTACCTTATAAACTTTTATCCTAAGTTGAAAGGAACTGTTTCACCTAATTATTTTCTTTTTTTTTTTTTTTTTATGGCCAGAACTTTAGAATAAAATTATTAAAAATACATTTTAATATTTTTATTTTAGTCTGGTTTTGTAATTTAATTTCCTATTAATTTTTTGTAGCTTACCTTTATTTGCTTTAAAATAAAACTGATGATGATGTTTATAGAGCTCAATATCCCAAGCTCAAACATTCTCACATGTGAGTGACTCAGAGCAGTGGCTCCTCCCCTCCCTGCCTGCCCTAGAGTTTCAATCAGAAATAAAAGGGTCTCAAAGTGAACAGCTTCTACCATTTGTATTTCTTTAGAAAATCCATAGCACTCTGGGAATCTTGTGTCATGTACCCTATATTAAATTTTTATTTGTTAAACAAAGATTTGTAAGACTGGTAAAATAGATATAAATATATAGAAACTTACAAAAATAAATAAATAAATTGACCAAAAACAATTATATTTTCCCTTTAATCTTACTGACTGCAGTGTCCACATAGTGATTAGATTTTTCTTCAGAAATTTTGCTTTGGGAGCCAAAGACAGCTGTAGCGACTATTCATTAATTATTTGTGCATCGAATGATCAGTCACATTCTCAATCTGTCAGATCTACACAATGTGACACACTTGTGTTTTATATGCCAGAAGCTTTACAAAATAAAGTTTAAAAGCAATATCCTCTGCGTGCAATCCTAACAATGATTGCCGAAAATATTTATCTAATGCCTAATGCAGTAAGGAGTTATTAAAGAGTGTGTATCTGTACATATTTTAGTGCATAGCCAGGAATAACATTACATTTAAAATACATTTTTTTTTTCAAGTAAATAAGAAATATTTTCTAAAGTTATATACCTAAGTGGATTAGACGTAGATAAAGTATTGACACCTACTTTATTAGATGGCTCTGTCTAATTCAATAGGAGAATTGTGCCTGAATGGGAAGCACTTGTGCCATGTTCTTTTTAGCTAAACCACAGTTCTCTGGGAATTCTTTGCCACATTTTAACTGTTTATTTGTTACGCAAATATTACATACATAGATAAAGAATCATATTGAAAGCTTATAAATAAGGAAACAAGTTTTTATTTCCCTGAAATTCCATCAAAAATCAGGAGATTTTGTCAACATTTTGCCATTTCAGAAAAATACATTGTAATCAATGGGGAAGGGAAAATTAAAAAAATAAAATAAATAATAAACATGTCATACTTACCTGCTCTGATCCTCTTCTTACAGATCCTCTTCTTCCTGAGTCCCCCACTGGCACTCCATGCTCCTTCCCTTTGACCAGTTCCCCCCAATAGCAAGCCGCTTGCTTAGGGCACTGGTGATTGCTCGCTCCTGAGCCCCGTTCTATGAGCCCTGCCCTTCTCATTGGCTCACTGGCTGTGACTGACAGCGGTGGGAGCCAATGGCTCCCACTGCTGTGTCAATCAATGAGGAGAGAGAGACCCGGGACAGCCGAGGCTTCTGTGCACATTGCTGGATTGAAAGGGGGCTCAGGTGAGTATTAGGGGGGCTGTAGGGGGGAGTAACACACAAAAGGTTTTTTACCTTCATGCATAGAATGCATAAAGGTAAAAAAAACTTCAGCCTCTAAAGACTTTAAGATGTTTTCTGGTGAATTTCAAAGTGTAATTGGCTTTAAATAGCTCCTGAAGCGTAGAGAAGCTCTAACCACCTTAGCCTTCTTCTTATGCTAAAATGTAGTACCTCATTATCCTCATTATTTTATGTTTTCTATAATATAAAAAAAAAAATGTGTTATATATACATTATCTCACAAAAGTGAGTAAACCCCTCACATTTTTGTAAATATTTTATTATATCTTTTCATGTGACAACACTGAAAAAATGAAACTTTGCTACAATGTAAAGTAGTGAGTGTACAGCTTGTATAACAGTGTAGATTGGCTGTCCCCTCAAAATAGCTCAACACACAGCGATTAATGTCTAAACTGCTGGCAACAATAGTGAGTACACCCCTAAGTGAAAATGTCCAAATTGGGCCCGATTTGCTATTTTCCCTCCCCGGTGTCATGTGACTCGTTAGTGTTACAATGTCTCAGGTGTGAATGGGGAGCAGGTGTGTTAAATTTGGTGTTATCGCTCTCACTCTCTCATACTGGGCACTGGAAGTTCAACATGGCACATCATGGCAAAGAACTCTCTGAGGTCGACCAAAGAAGTTGAGTGCATGTGCTCAGCATCATATCCAGAGGTTGTCTTTGGGAAATAGACGTATGAGTGCTGCCAGCATTGCTGCAGAGGTTGAAGGGGTGGGGTTCAGGCTTTCAGTGCTCAGACCATACGCCGCACACTGCATCAAATTGGTCTGCATGGCTGTCGTCCCAGAAGGAAGCCTCTTCTAAAGATGATGCACAAGAAAGCCCGCAAACAGTTTGCTGAAGACAAGCAGACTAAGGACATGGATTACTGGAACCATGTCCTGTGGTCTGATGAGACCAAGATAAACTTATTTGGTTCAGATGGTATCAAGCGTGTGTGGCAGCAACCAGGTGAGGAGTACAAAGACAAGTGTGTCTTGCCTACAGTCAAGCATGGTGGTGGGAGTGTCATGGTCTGAGGCTGCATGAGTGCTGCCTGCACTGGGGAGCTACAATTCATTGGGGGAACCATGAATGCCAACATATACTGTGACATACTGAAGCAGAGCATGATCCCCTCCCTTCAGAGACTGGACCGCAGGGCAGTATTCCAACATGATAAAGACCCAAAACACACCTCCAAGTTGACCACTGCCTTGCTAAAGTAGCTGGGGGTAAAGGTGATGGACTGGCCAAGCATGTCTCCAGACCTAAACCCTATTAAGCATCTGTGGGCCATCCTCAAACGGAAGGTGGAGGAGCGCAAGGTCTCTAACATCCACCATCTCCGTGATGTCGTCATGGAGGAGTGGAAGAGGACTTCAGTGGAAACCTGGGAACCATGCCCAAGGGGGTTAAGGCAGTGCTGGAAAATAATGGTGGCCACACAAAATATTTACACTTTGGGCCCAATGTGGACATTTTCACTTAGGGGTGTACTCACTTTTTTTTGCCAGCGGTTTAGACATTAATGGCTGTGTTCTGGGTTATTTTGAAGCGGCAAATTTACACTGTTATACAAGCTGTACACTCACTACTTTACATTGTAGCAAAGTGTCATTTTTTCAGTGTTGTCGCATGAAAAGGTATAATAAAATATTTACAAAAATGTGAGGGGTGTACTCACTTTTGTGAGATACTGTATATATTGTGTGTGTATATGTGTGTGTGCCCCCCCCCCCATAAATAAATAAATAAATAAATAAAGAGAGAGAAGCATAGAATTTTCAAGAAAATTGTGTATCTCAATAAGTGATATTGAAAATTTCAGCTCTGGTAAATTATTTCCCCAACAGCGAAATTTGTATTTTCACTGCAAAATCAATGTTGCTGAAATTACTCTGCTTATTCCTATTTATAGAACTTTATAGAGATGTAATTTTGAAAATTTTGACCTACAACTGTTCACTTTCACCTTTAAATTGCTAGGCATCTCTCAGGCTAAGCATATAGAAATTGATTTTTCAATAGATTTAAAGAAAGTTTAAGAACCTCAGTACAACTGCAAAATTCTAAGAGCAAAAACGAACACTACAAATGTGAGGTGAGCTTCTGTATGATTCTCAAACTTATTGGAATGGATGTGGAGAGTAGTACTTCAGATTGTATACTGTAAACATGATTACTCTTGGGATCATACAAGGCAGAATGGTTATACTGACCATTCAATTCAGAAAAAAAATAGATATCCAAAAAATATTCTTTTTCTGAAGTGATCAGAAGTGAATAAATGACAGAGACATGAGTTTCTTTTGTTCTTTTTGACACATTGCTTGTTTTTTATCTCCAATCTTTTGTGCTTTGAACAACAGTAGATATCTATAGACTGTAATTGCCCTGAAAGCTACGTGTCTGTATTGATATTGATTCTTAAAAAGAATCAGCAGAGAATAGTTTTCTAACAAACTGAAAAAAAAAACATCTTGACAGATACAGCTTCTTATCAACAATTATTTTTATACTTATTGCTGAAATTCTTTTTGGTTATTTTTAAAGTTCAATAAACATATTTAACCTTCAAATAAATCACTTAGTGTATTAGCAAAGGTAAAGTGCTTACTTTACTTTATATCATAGTTCTGTAATACATTTATATTGCATACAGGAGGTTTTTTTTTTAATCCATTTTTATTTTAACAACAACATTTTCAAGGGTACAGAAAAGAAAAAAGCAAGGGCGGTACAAAAGACACAGAGAGACTCCTTTATACCAGATACAGTTGTGCTCATAAGTTTACATACCCTGGCAGAATTTATGATTTCTTGGCCATTTTTCAGAGAATATGAATGATAACACAAAAACTTTTCTTTCACTCATGGTTACTGTTTGGCTGAAGCCATTTATTATCAATCAACTGTGTTTATTCTTTTTAAATCATAATCACATCAGAAACTACCAAAATTACCCTGATGAAAAGTTTACACACCCCAGTTCTTAATACCGTGTATTGCCCCCTTTAACATCAATGACAGCTTGAAGTCTTTTGTGGTATTTGTGGATGAGGCTCCTTATCTGCTCAGATGGTAAAGCTGCCCATTCTTCTTGGCACAAAGCCTCCAGTTCCTGTAAATTCTTGGTCTGTCTTGTATGAACTGCACATTTGAGATCTCCCCAGAGTGGCTCAAGGATATTGAGGTCAGGAGACTGAGATGGCCACTCCAGAACCTTCACTTTATTCTGCTGTAGCCAATGACACTTCGACTTGGACTTGTGTTTTGGTTTATTGTCATGTTGGAATGTCCAAGTACGTCACATGCCCAGCTTCCTGGTTGATGAATGCAAATGTTCCTCGAGTATTTTTTTATAACATCCTGCATTCATCTTGTCATCAATTTTGACCAAATTTCCTGTGCCTTTGTAGCTCACACATCCCAAAATATCAGCGATCCACCTCCGTGTTTCACAGTAGTAATGGTGTACCTTTCATCATAGGCCTTGTTGACTCCTCTCCAAATGAACCGTTTATGGTTGTGGCAAAAAAGCTCAATTTTGGTCTCATCACTCCAAATGACTTTGTGCCAGAAGGTCTGAGGCTTGTATCTGTGCTGTTTGGCGTATGGTAAGTGGGATACTTTGTGGCATTCTTCTGGCGACTCAACCATGCAGCCTATATTTCTTCAAGTGCCTCCTTATTATGCATCTTGAAATAGCCACACCACATGTTTTCAGAGAGTCCTGCATTTCACTTGAAGTTATTTGTGGGTTTTTCTTTGCATTCCGAACAATTTTCCTGGCAGTTGTGGCTGAAATTTTAGTTGATCTACCTGACCGTGGTTTGGTTTCAACAGAACCCCTCATTTTCCACTTCTTAAATAGAGTTTGAACACTGCTGATTGGCATTCTCAATTCCTTTGATATCTTTTTATATCCCTTTCCTGTTTTATACAGTTCAACTTCTTTTTCCCGCAGATCCTTTGACTATTCCTTTGCTTTCCCCATGACTCAGAATCCAGAAACGTCAGTGCAGCACTGGATGAAAGATGCAAGGGTCTGACAGGAGTCCAGAAACTCACTGACCTTTTATACACACACACACTAATTACAAACAGATCACAGGTGAGTATGGTTACATTTAATAGCCATTCAAACCCCTTTGTGTCAACTTGTGTGCATGTTATCAGGCCAAAATCACCAGGGTATGTAAATTTTTGATTAGGGTCATTTGGGTAGTTTCTGTTGTGATTATGAATATGATTTAAAAAAGATAACACAGTCGATTGATGATAAATGGCTACAGCCAAACCCTAACCATGAGTGAAAGAAAAGTTTTTGTGTTATTCATATTCTCTGAAAAATGGCCAAGAAATCATAAATTCTGCCAGGGTATGTAAACTTATGAGCACAACTGTATACATGACCAGTGCCAATGTACATTACAGAGTTTTAAACCATACAGTATAACTGGCAATCACCAGTATATTTATATCATAGCTTTTTAACGTGCAGCATTGTTTAAATTATGGCCTTCAAAAAATATTTGAGCACCATAAATAATGTATAATTAACAATGGAAAAAAATTAAAGGGATGTGGCTAAAGATGAGGTGGCCTATGACCCAACTAGGAATGAAAAAAAAACAGAATTTTAATTTTCGTGAAAATCCAGTGCAATCAGGGATCTCTGCTATATTTCACAATCTTAGCTAAATGCTTGGTGTTGATGAAGAAAGGGAAGTTAAAAAGGGTTTTGGTGTTTTTTAAGGATGCAATAGGCTTTAAAGCAAAACTAAAATCACCATTAGATTTTGAAGTTCAAACTGCATACTATCAAAATATAGTTTTCAGGTTCTCTAAAACTTTACTTCCCTCCTGATTTCTTGCATTTATTTCTGCTGCTAATGCAAATCTGCACATAGCCAATCTCTGCAGCAGTCTTGAAATTCTCATCTTGCCGAGGTCCACAGAACAGAAAACGGATGATGACGTTCATCCAGAAGAAGCAACAGATGTTGTAGAGAATTCTTTCTTTGTTTACAACTTACTCCAAAGAGATGACTCATCACATCAATTGCATCAAAATTACATCAGGAAAAGCTTGGTTGGGTATGCACAGAACTTGTAGGAATAAGGCGCCAGGATAATTCCAAGTTAGTGCTCGTTTCAGCAAGAGGAAGGGCAGTGCGGCTTGCAGGCTTGTGACTGGAAAGACAAAGATCAGACCAAATCAGATAGAAAGGATTATTTACTACTGATCTGGAGCACATATGAAGTGAGATTTTAAGTTCTTCTGCAAGTGGACTGTAGATTTTCCACTTAAAATGGTTCCTGAGGAAGCCCTTTTCAGTTATTTTCGACCTGTTCTAGTTCCAAAAAAGACCTCTGATTAGCCTCATTCTTTTATTATTTCTTTCAGAGCAAGAACAGTACAGATAATGTATGGCATTAATACTATTTGTTTTTTATTAGTTTGTTGTCCAAGGCTAACTCCAGTGGCATTTTTTTTTAATCATCCCCATCCTCACCTGTGCTCCACATGTCCTTCAGTGTGATTCAGTGTTGGTCCTCTGATCCCGCGTACACACGAGGGGACTTTTCGACCTGACTGGTCCGATGGACCGAGTCCGGCAGACAATTCGACCATGTGTGGGCTTCGTAAGACCTGCAGCTGACTTTTTTGGCTGAAAATCTGACCGACTTTAGATTTGAAACATGTTTCAAATCTTTCCGACGGACTAGAGTACGGTCGAAAAGTCCACTCGTCTGTATGCTAGTCCAACAGACGAAAACTGACTCTAGGGCAGCTATTGGCTACTGGCTGTCAACTTCCTTACTTTAGTCGGGTCGTACGTCATCACATACGAATCCGTCGGACTTTGGTGTGATCGTGTGTAGGCAAGTCCGTTAGTTGGGAAAGTCCGCCGAAAGTCCGTCGGATAGACCGTCGGACCAGTCTGGTCGAAAAGTCCTCTCATGTGTACGTGGCATAACAGTTTGAATGAGCCAGTGTGTCACAAACCTACTCCCTGGAGGAAGGTCATCAACCACCCTGAACTAACAGAAAAATACTCCAGAGAGAAACTTCAGGCAATGTTACATAATGGAACATTCAGGACCTGCACACCACTAGAGTGAGAAGAGGATGAAAAGTGAAAAGTGCATGTGATGTCACATGAACAGACCAAAGACCCCCCCAAAAAAAGCATTTCTAAAGAGTTAAAAAAAAAAGGAGGTAGAGGGGTACTTCAAGGGTGGTGGAGGGGGGAACCTTGGCCTTTAGTGTAGTAAGGAGAAGATCTAAACCCGGATTCTAAACCCAGCTAATAACTGAACCACCTGGTGACTGTCATATTAGAAAGAGAAAAATCTCTTTGTTGATGTTGATCAATTTAAAATATCCTTATTAAAAAATTGTTGGTTTTGCCTTTAGGCTTCACCTTCCCTTTGAAGTGGCAGCCTATTGTAGTAAAGTATTTAGAGGTTAAAATACCCTCTGTGCCCTAAGGTATCTACCCATACTAGTCAAAATTAAATCAGAATTGAAGACTCTTTTGGTTTGGCTGCATCAGAAAGATTAAAATGGACATCCTCTTTAAATTCCTTTATTTATTTTAAACCACCCCTATCAGATTGCCCAAATCATTTTTTTGTTTAACTTAAAATACTTATCTCTGATTTTGTGTGGAGATTATCTAAACCTAAGCTTAATCATAACATCTTAATTAGGAAAAAGGAATGAGGGTTGACAGGGTTTCCTGACCTCAAACTTTTTCCACCAAGAGTAGAGTAAACATAGGGTTCATTTGGGATTTAACACCTCTCCCTTACATCCCAAAGCTGCTGCATGGGTTTCTCCTTCTCATCTTAGGTACCAGACCTTCTATCCTTTTATTGTTTATAGTACCCTTTGGGGATGGCATCAAGATCAACATTCTCCTTCTTTTTATTCTCCACTCAGTCCACTTATCCCCCACTTAATAACACATTTCCAGTAAGCCTCGACTCTTAATTGATTTTAGAATGGAACGTGTATCTTTTGGCCACAACTGTGACATATTACTTCTAATAACTCATTACTCTCCTTCCTACATTTCCAGTCTCTACATCCACATTCTAAAGGCTTATTGTTGACTTGTATGCAACTATTGGCTTCTGCTGATCTCTACAGATGAGCCCCAGATGTTTAACAACATTCTAATAGCTATGTGTGTCAACCACATTCCACCAACATACCGTTTCCTTGTTGTATGCACTATCTCTGGCCAAAATATTATCTCATCTCCTGACCTACACTGAAAAGTGGGTTGCAGAACTGGGACTTCCTATTGCTGAAGAGAAATGGGATAGGATATTTGTATCTACTCATAAACTATATATGTCATGTTTTCAGGGCTGGCTCAGCCCTTCCTTCACTGAGCTGGCCGCTCAGCTGTCGGTTAATTGCCAGCTCTCATCTCTCTCCACAGTTAATCAGCTGTTGTGGATCTGCTCATCAGTCCCGCCTACTTAAAGATCTGCAGCTCACTTCATTCCTGCCTTCGCCTTGGTCACATCACAAGAAACCATCTCCTGTGTTCCTCTTTAAAGACTGGCTTTGCTGACATCCCTTCTGGCTCCTTATCCTGCTTACTGTTCCTCTACTTGGATCTCTGACTTCTGGCCTGGCTGATTACCCGATCTGGTTACTGAACTCTGGCTTGACTGATTACCCGATCTGGTTAATGAACTCTGGCTTGGCTGACTACCCGATCCAGTTACTGGACTCTGACTATGCTGTGGCTATGCTTACTCTATTTACCTTTTTATTTTTATTAATAAACAAGTGTGATTTTACTGTACTTCTGTCTTGGTCTGGTTCATGGTTTCTGACACACTCAAATCCATATATCCTTCCCATGATATCTGCTGTCGATGTCAGATGACTCCCATCACTAATCTCTATATTTGGTGGGAATGTCAACCGATCACATACTTCTGGGACTCAATCATTAGCCTATATAACAGCATTTACCAAAAACTTATATTAAACTTTCCCAAAATTACTCTTCTTACGTGAATGGTTGGAGATATTTTATGATATAATGCATTTGGAAGATTGGTGGCCATTTACCAAGATACAAAAATGTATTAATGTTTGATCAGCCTGGATGGTATACAAAGACTTACAGCGACTTAAAGAATTCCTAACCCATTCCAATTTAAATGTGATTAGCGCCTTTTCTTAGATTTACCTCACCCTCAATATCACCTATCCAACTGTTTCTTGACCCCCATATTATTTGAAATTTGAATTGCCTCTACTAGATATTGCATTTTTGGATTACAGCAGAGAGGTTTCTCGCTACTATGTCTTTTCTACTTCTTTTTCGCTATTTCCTAATTCCCCTTCTTTCTTACTCCATTTCTCCTGTTCTTTAATATTTCTTCCTTCCTCGTTCTTCTCCATTTATTGATATAGATATAGGAAACACATTGTTTTTGCGTACCCAATAAGTTTGCTACATCTTTTTCCTCTTAGTTCAACCCTGATGGCCTTTTTCCTTTCTCACACATTTTTCAAGCTCTATTTAAAAAGCTAAAAGGACGAAAGGTGTCAGTTTTTCTTTCTACCATTTTATATATTTTTAGACAATTTTTACTTTCATTATATTACTACACAAGAGAAGTCCTGTTCTGCTGTATTCTGCTTCTACAAATGTTAGGAAGTCAGAGGGAGCTATGCAGATGACTGTGAGGTAACAGTAAAACTCCAAGGATTGTGAAACAACAGAGGTCGAAGGAAGGGGCGCTGTGCTGGACTGAGAGCCTAAGTTTGGTGCAACCTACCTAAGCATTGTCTGATACATCTGGTGAGTTTTAACTAACATCAGGGTGCAGTAATGGAGGTCACGTTATACACAGTGCTTTAGAAAACAAAGGGGTCTATTTACTAAAGGCAAATAGACTCTGCAAGTGCAGTTGCTCCAGAACTTAGAAAATGAAGTAAAGCTTCACTTTGCAAAGAATAACCTATCACATGTAAGGTCATTTTTTAAAAAAAAAACAACATTTTTGCTTGTGTGTGATTGGAAGATGGAAGTCAGCAGAGCTGCTGCTCATTTACTAAGCTCTGGAGCAACTTCCCTTGCAGTCTATTTGCCTTTAGTAAATTTCCCCCTAAATGTCATTCAGTTGGGGTGTGCATGTACTTAAATGGAAATAAAATACATTTTTTCCCAAGAGAATAAAGAGGTATGGTTTTTCTTTTCAGTGTTCATTTTCTAGCTCATTGTAATTTCTATACAACTTGAATTATGCCAAAGCATCTTGCAAAAAAAAATTTGTTTTTGGAAATAGCACAGACTTCTTCGCTTTTATTAATCATATACAGTAGCTAAATGACAGACACTGTCCCAACCCTTTTAAAGGGCCGCCAATGATATTATCACTGGATTCAGCCTATATAGGCCAGTGTAGGAAGAGGGGGAGGTAAGTTTTTTTTTTTTTCAGATATTCCTTCACACCTTGCCTCCCCCTAATTCATTTCCCCCCTCTTATTACTCTGATTAATCTCCAATGAACATTGTGCAGTCTTTCGACATGAAAGGAAGAAGGAAAGCACGGAGCGCGCTTATCTGCCAGTAGGCGAAATGAACCAATGTTGAAACCGCTGTGAAATAAGCATATAATATGCATTATGATAATTGCAAGATAAATTATAGTCGGCGGATTGCAGTGTATAATAAGCACACTGAGATCTCGTCCTATGTAATTATTCCAGAGAAGAATGAATATTTACATTGTATGGAGCGTGGAGTCACCTGACCATTTCTGTTTTTAAAGAACACCTCTAGGCAACACGCATACTTCACTGATAACTATATAACATGAAAAGTGTCCCGTGATTGCTCTTTGTTGATGGATTTCTGATGTGAAAGAAAAAAATTACATACATTTTTGGGGGCCAAACAAGACTTAGACAGCGATATGGACTGGAAGGTATGGGAGAGGTGTAAGGAGCTGGATTTTTTTGGTGTTTATTCCAAATGGAACTTTAGTCTGATATTGGAAATCTAATTTGAGGAGTAAAAGCCGTGGATTGATGGATTGGCCCCTAGGGGTAAAATATGGAAAAGCACCCCCTCTCCTCCTCCTAATGCATGTTGTAGATGGGCATACCACCCTGCCTGTTCTGGCACACTCATTGTCTGCCTTCCCTCATTCTCCGGCTGCCCAGTTGGCATGGAGGATGCATGCATAGTCATTCATTTGCTTTCTAGCAGCTGTTTTTGTGTCGGCTGTGAGCAGTTGGGCATGTTGGAGTTCATTGTGTAAGCAGTAACTGTTAGGCAGACAGAAAACCACAACCCGGCAAAAGGGACGCCACGGTTTACTAACTGCTACCACCAGCATGCATGCCGGGCAGGGCCCCTCCCTTAAGTAAAAGTGCTGTGCCCAGGGAGGCTGCCCTTCGTGCTTCTCTTTTCCTGTCACACCCTGGTTGTAAGGATCTCCCTTCATCAGAGCTTGGCAAATATTTTTAATCTTTTTTTAATCTGCAGCTTTCATTAAAATGATAAAATGATAGGCCCCCCTGCACACCTAGATGGGAGGATGGCGGCATGTAGAGGAGCTGATCCCTCCATGTAGCTGCTGAATGCCCTTCTCCTCCTCTCCCTCCCGCGGACAGCAGCTGCAAGAGGGAAATGGAGAGCATTGGTTCCTTCGCATGCTGCTCACGCCGTCTTCCTATTGCTGTCCTGCTGCCCAGGCTCCTTTGTGCTTCCCTGGCCCCCACTTGGTCCCCCTGCAGCGCTGTCGAGTTTGCCCCTTCCACCTCCCGCCAGCTGCTGTGGGGGGATCTGTCAGGATGAAGAGCGGAGAAGGAGCCAGTTAATGTGTCATTTACCAGCCCCTTCCTTGTCTTAATGGATACAGTCAGTGATCGGTACCATTTTTTTAAAATTAATTCATAGCTGGGGCATAGAAACTGTGTTTACTAGGCCTCTGTTTATGAATGAACAGGAAGATCTGTACAGCTGAGGCTGCAGAGAAAGGTACTGATGGATCTGTCCTCAGTCCCTTTCTCTGTCTCAAAAGTGAGACATCAGGGGTCTGTTTGGACCCCTGATATTTCACCAAAGCCCCCCAATGGGAGTCCAAAAAAAAAGATAAGAAATATAATTGCTAAAAAAATAATAAAAAAATAAAACAACAAAAATAACTGCTGACACCAATAACGGAACTACCAGGGTTGCAAAGGTTGCACTTGTGACTGGGCTCTGGTGTTCCGACACCGTGGGGGGACCCCAAGACGGCAGGAAGGTGGCGTAGTAAAGGGTCCCACGATGGGAGGAAAGGTCCCCGGGATCAGTGATAACCAGGTGGGCCTTTCATAGTTTCTTGCACCAGGGACCTGAAGGCTCTAGTTATGCTTCTGAGTTGATGCACTTGCAATGCTCTAATGAGGAAAAGAAAGTTGCAGTATCTGCATCCCTTTAGAAGGAATTAATCTTTTGGGACTATCTCACCAAAAAAAATTTTTTTGGTTGCAGAGGATCCCTACTGTAAAGTCTGACTTGTGTTTTAGTACAGACTTCTGGGAAAATCAGTGAGCCAATCACACAATCAGAAAATTACACTTTTTTTTGGGGGGGGGGGGTTACACCAGTTGTATATATATATATGTATGGCTATCAGATTGCCATATTGCATTGAATGTTTTAGAAAATGACAGATTAAAAAGGAAAGGTCAATTTTAATGGCATTCAATTACAATATGTATATGCTGTTTTTCCAATGAAGGTGGTGTTATCCTTTAAAATAATGGAGGAAATGGCGCATGCACTTAATGTTAGGTGAACTTAGTTGTAAATACTGTGAAAAACTTTTCTCTGCGCAGCAAGCATAAGAAAAGATATAGTCTCTGTATTATTACAGTCAGAACATCGAATCCTCGAGAAACGTTGATTGTTCAGTTTCCATTCCTTGTCATTTCATGTCCGAGGGCAGAAACGTCTGAAATCCAGGGCAGCCTATTAAGCCCCGGCCATCAGCCGCTTCGCCGGCAATTAACGGAGAGTCGTATTTGTAAAAGAAATTAGGTCGTGTCCTCGAGACTAAGCAGTTAATGATTTAATGAACTGGTGGAAGAAAGAAAAAAAAACTCATTTGTGGCACCCCTCGGAATTAGGAAAACCTCAAAGAGTTGATTTTCTGTGTATCTTGGTCCAATATTGCTACCTGCTGGGTTACCAACGCAATCTCTAAATAAATTGCAAGTGGCCTTGGGCAAACGGAACAGCTTTGCTTTGATCCAGCCAGAAAGAACGTCGACAAGTATTCAGTCAATCAATCAACTTCATAACTCCTAGCTAAAATCAGGCTGACAAGAAGCTATTATTTATTTTTAAAATCATATATTTCATTATTGCAAAACACAGGGTCTCCGGTGGGGCATGCTAAATTATTGATAGGTCTTCTATAGGACTGAGTTTGTTATTTTTGACATGCTTGTCATTAACTATTGTAAAGAAGAGTTTACTAAGAAGTCAAGTTTGAAAAGTTTGCACGGACTGCGTCTGTTCATTTTTTTTGCCGCAGTGTTGAAAAAAATGCGAACATGTCTTTTTTTTCCCCCTTTCTCCCTTTACTGATCTTTTAACTGGTATTGACAGTGAAATACAGAGCGAGTTCTTTTTTTAGAGTGTTAGTGCTGTTCCGAGGCAGCATTTTAATAGCTGGTGCCTGCACCTCAGAGCCTTCGATGCTTCGGGAATTAAACAACGCACAAAATGATGGGGACATGAATCCTGACGATCATGTACTTCCTTGAATTTTTTTTTTTTTTTTTTTTGCTGAACACTTGCTTTAGTTTGGCAGTGTGATTGAAGGGAAAGTCAGGAAAGTACTAATTATTTTGTTTGCTTAGAGTCAAGTTACAAACTGTAAAAGCATGGAACCAGCCTGGAGGCTGTCTAAGGCCGTGTATATTGGAAGGCTTTTAAAGGCTTGTGTATGTCTTGTTCGGAAACCAACTTTGCTGCATTTGTTTTAAATTACATTTGCTGTGCAGTGGACTGAGCTCAGGGGTTAGTGTAGAGAACATTAGCTGGGTCAGGGACTAAAGTGAATACTTTGTATCATCAGTGTTACAAAAGTAATTGGATTGTCCAAGATAAGGAGTGCCCAGCTTTAGCTATTAATCTCAGCCAGAGACATTTGGGTTTTGTTGAGTTACACTCCAAGGTTGCAGCCCTTAGGTATTCCCCACTGGTAGTTTTTGCGTAAATTGGTTGGGTCAGGGGTTAAAGTGGATTCTTTATATCATCAGTGATGGAGAATAAATGGGATTGTCCAAGGCAAGGAACGCCCAGCTTTACCCATTATTCTCAGCCACAGACATTTCGGTTCCATTGAGTTACAGTCCTAGGTTGCAGCCCCTATGTATTCCCCACTTGTTGTTTTTGCTGAAATTGGTTGTGTCAGGGGTTAAAGTAGATTCTTTAAATCATCAGTGAAAGAGAAGTAATTGGATTGTCCAAGACAAGGTGTGCCCAGCTTTAGCCATCTCAGCCACAGACATTTGCGTTTCTTTGAGTTATAGTCCTAGGTTGCAGCCCCTAATTATTCCCCACTGGTGGTTTTTGCTGAAATTGGATAGGTCAGGGGTTAAAGTGGATTGTTTATTTCATTGGTGATGAAGAAGGAATGGGGATTTAAATACAGCAGGAAGTGGCAGAGTAAGAGATCTCTTCCCAGGTCTCCCTTAGCTGTGCCATATGAGAGGTCAGAGTAAAAGAGGAGCCTAGAACTTCCCTCAGCTCTGCATTCACATTGTCCCTCTGATCTGAGGCCTGAGAGGTGGCATGGTGGGGCCAGGAACTGGCAGCACAGTGGGATCAGTTATAATGTACACGTCTCTTGCCTGTGTGCCAGGCAAGGGTAGATTGTGACAGACAGGTTGACAATATCTGCAGTAGGGGATAGTTAAAACCAGTGTTAGATTTATATGTGCTATCTGTGCCCCATTGAGTACATTTCTATTTAAACCCTGCCCTGTAGACACAACAGAAAGTGAAAGGGAACTTTCTCAAAGTGAGGGAAATCACCTTTTAGTCAGCCATGTGCCCATTGGGAAATGTTCCCTCCTGTTCTGGTAACAATTGTACCTTTTTGGATTTTCCCATGGTGACAATCCTGACCAGGACAAATAGAGAGGGCAAATCTCTCCAGCCGAACACAGACAGAAATACAAATCTGACAGGGGCTCTAACACTTCTACACTCCATGCTGAAACTAAATGTAACATTTTTGGCTTTAGATGCTATTATTAATTTCAGGGTAAATCATACATTATATGTCTCCTTCAGAAGCCATTTTTAATGTCCTTTATACTTGAGTACATCCTACAGAACTGCAACTTCATGTACAGGTTTAAGGCATCTCCCAAGAATGTTATTTCAAGAAATTGTGTATTTATAATGTCTCCCTTTAAGCTACATTAAAAAACCCACTGCCTGCCAAAAGGTATTTTATTTTATTTTAAAAAATGTTTCATCGGTACATGTCTGCCATTGCAGTGCCCAACTACATATTCCTTTTTTTTTTTTACCAAAAGCTTGCAGAAAAATACAAGTTTCGGCAAGTTTCGGCTCCCATGGACTTTAGTGGGGTCCAGGCACTATGTGCTCTTTTGCAGATTCCTGTCTGGTTTTACAAATCCTCTTGTGAACTTAACCCAGGCCAGTTCGTTCATCACTTTTTGTGTTATGCAAAAGTAAAAACATCCACTGAAAGCTATACAAAGTGTTTTTATGTCTTGGCCCTTTTGGGGAAATTTCCTCTTACATCCTACCCTGGTGACTACTGAGAATTGGATAGGAAGTTAGAAGAAATCTCCACAACCAGGATACAGGCAACAAAACACTGGACAGTTATGCTGATGCTTTGACTCCTCTACTTGCCAAGTCCCTGACCTGAACACCATTAATAGAGATAATGATTCTTCACTTTTTCTCTAACTTTCTTTGCCACAAAGATGTTTCTGACCTGTGACCCCGAAAGTCCTTAAAGCAGACAAAGCCAGCTCCAATACACATTATATATATACAGTATCTCACAAAAGTGAGCACACCCCTTACATTTTTGTAAATATTTTATTATATCTTTTCATGTGACAGAAATTACACTTTGCTACAATGTAAAGTAGTGAGTGTACAGTTTGTATAACAGTGTCAATTTGCTGTCCCCTCAAAATAACTCAACACACAGCCATTAATGTCTAAACTGATGGCAACAAAAGTGAGTACACCCTAGGTGGAAAAGTCCTAATTGACAACAAAGTGTCAATATTTTGTGTGGCCACCATTATTTTCCAGCACTGCCTTAACCCTCTTGGGTATGGAGTTCACCAGAGCTTCACAAGTTGCCACTGGAGTCCTCTTCCACTCCTCCATGACGACATCACGGAGCTGGTGGATGTTGGAGACCTTGTTCTCCTCCATCTTCCGTTTGAGGATGCCCCACAGATGCTCAATAGGGTTTAGGTCTGGAGACATGCTTGGCCAGTCCATTACCTTTACCCTAAGCTTCTTTAGCAAGGCAGTCATCATCTTGGAGGTGTGTAGGGGGTCGTTATCATGTTGGAATACTGCCCTGCAGCCCAGTCTCGGAAGGGAGAATCATGCTCTGCTTCAGTATGTCACAGTACATGTTGGCATTCATGGTTCCCTCAATGAACTGTAGCTCCCCAGTGCCCAGTGCATGCAGCCCCAGACTATGACACTCTCACCACCATGCTTGATTGTAGGCAAGACACACTTGTCTTTGTACTCCTCACCTGGTTGCCGCCACACACGCTTGACACCATCTGAACCAAATAAGTTTATCTTGGTCTCACCAGACCACAGGACATGGTTCCAGTAATCCATGTCCTTAGTCTGCTTGTTTTCAGAAAACTGTTTGCGGGCTTTCTTGTGCATCATCTTTAGAAGAGGCTTCCTTCTGGGATGACAGCCATGCAGAACAATTTGATGCAGTGTGTGGCTTATGGTCTGAGTACTGAAAGGCTGATCCCCCAACATGTTAACCTCTGCAGCAATGCTGGCAGCACTCTATTTCCCAAAGACAACCTCTGGATCTGACGCTGAGCATGTGCACTCAACTTCTTTGGTCGACCATGGCAAAGCCTATTCTGAGTGGAACCTGTCTTGTTAAACCACAGTATGGTCTTGGCCACCGTGCTGCAGCTCAGTTTCAGGGTCTTGGCAATCTTCTTATAGCCTAGACCAGCTTTATGTAGAGCAACAATTCTTTTTTTCAGATCCTCAGAGCGTTCTTTGCCATGAGGTGCCATGTTGAACTTCCAGTGACCAGTATCAGAGCGTGAGAGTGATAACACCAAATTTAACACACCTGCTCTCCATTCACACCTGTTTAGGAAAAGGGGGTTCCCCTGAGTGGATTTTTCCGGCACTTGCAAAAGTTATTATATAAAATGGGAAAATACACATATATGTATATAGTAAAACAATGTTTATGTTTATTCAAAAACGTTCTAGTATTAAAAGCAATGCATACATTTGCAGACAACAAAAACATGTACAATAGACATAGTACAAAGCGGTTGTGGTATCTATTTTGGTTGGCAGGTAACAGATGACGTTTAACTAGTGGAATTCTTTTCAAGCCCGAAGCGTTTCGGGTACATTCTATTTCAGTCCTTCTTCAGGGGAATAGTTGAAAAGAAAAGTTCATCTAGATTAATTAAAAAACATATATTTGATCAATTGCCATATAAATCTATATGTCAATAACCAATTATAGGTTAAATGATCCGTGGATCACTTACCTGTTATGTTACCGTTGGTTTTTATGCAAAAAAGACATTGGTAATTACAACCAGGGGCGAGAAATGCTTGCGAGAGAGATGGCGTTTGATTTGGTGTTCATAGATGAGGAAAGCTGTTCTCTGTTCTCTGACATAGTCCTATGTCCATTAACTACCAGTATAATTAACAATACATATTCCCTTTACCTTGAATGACATATAAGTAGTGTTTCACTACACATAAACTTATAAGTGGACTTTGTCCATTAATTATTAGCAATTAATAAACACATACCAATAAAAGATTATTATTGCTCTCTTTATTAAGCGAGAACTCGCTACTCATTCAAACTATGTGAACTTTTATTTATAGGACTGTTCCTCTTCGCTCCAGTACACCGCTGTGGCCCGCACGCATCCGGGGGAGGCAGGGGTAGGTGAACCTCTATATACACCACCAAAAACAAACAAAAAACCCAAAAAACCCTCCCCTTCCCCTCCTCTCTCCCCCTTCTCATTGGGGAAGTGTTACATATGAGATACAAGTACCCAGAGAACAGCTTTCCTCATCTATGAACACCAAATCAAACGCCATCTCTCTCGCAAGCATTTCTCGCCCCTGGTTGTAATTACCAATGTCTTTTTTGCATAAAAACCAACGGTAACATAACAGGTAAGTGATCCACGGATCATTTAACCTATAATTGGTTATTGACATATAGATTTATATGGCAATTGATCAAATATATGTTTTTTAATTAATCTAGATGAACTTTTCTTTTCAACTATGCCCCTGAAGAAGGACTGAAATAGAATGTACCCGAAACGCGTCGGTCTTGAAAAGAATTCCACTAGTTAAACATCATCTGTTACCTGCCAACCAAAATAGATACCACAACCGCTTTGTACTATGTCTATTGTACATGTTTTTGTTGTCTGCAAATGTATGCATTGCTTTTAATACTAGAACGTTTTTGAATAAACATAAACATTGTTTTACTATATACATATATGTGTATTTTCCCATTTTATATAATAACTTTTGCAAGTGCCGGAAAAATCCACTCAGGGGAACCCCCTTTTTTCCTAAAAAAGTTATTTGGATGTGGCACGGCCCCCCTTTTCCTTTTAGCCTAGGCAAACTAGTCACTCCCCTTTATGACTCCATTCACACCTGAGACCTTGTAACACCAATGAGTCACATGACACTGGGGAGAGAAAATGGCTAACTGGGCTCAATTTGGACATTTTCACTTAGGGGTGTACTCACTTTTGTTGCCAGCGGTTTAGACATTGATGGCTGTGTGTTGAGTTATTTTATGGGGACAGCAAATTTACACTGTTATACAAGCTGTACACTCACTACATTACATTGTAGCAAAGTGTCACTTCTTCAGTGTTGTCAAAGATATATGGTCGTGTCCCTAAGACCGAGACAGATGTGGATTACATAAACACGCGACTAGACTTACATCATAAATAGACCTGAGGTGTGGCTTTTGGTTGTCTGGTAGGTAAGCTAAGAAAGGGGGCCATACCCAAGATAAGTAATGGATAATTGTGGAGGAAATTGTGCTGAGAAATGCTGTAAAAAGGGGAATGGGAGGTAGGGTATCACGCAAGGGCGAGCAGCCAGCTTTAATACCCACCAGGCTCCTCCCATAAATTCAGGCCTCAATACTGGCCTTTTAATTTATGGTCGTGGCCCTAAGACCGAGACAGATGTGGATCACATAAACACGCGACAAGACTTACAACATAAATAGACCTGAGGTTTGGTCATCTGGTAGGTAAGCCAAGAAAAGGGGCCAAAAATAAGCAGGTAGGGTATATACCTTTATTGGTTCTAAGCTCATTGAGCAAGTTTTGAGAAGGCTAGGGCCATCTCCACTTGAGGGTTTGGAATATATCTGTCAAAGCAGGCGGACTTCCATCTGCCTAGCTTCTTGATCACATGGTCTGGTACTCCAAGCTGAGATGCGGCTGAGGCTGCGCCGATCCGGAAGGAATGTCCAGAATACTGCCCGGGGTCTAGGCCTAAGTTTAGCAGTAGGACCCTAACATGTTTGATAAACTGACTGCCAGTCAGGGGGTTGACCGGAAAAGGCAGTAATGGGCTGGAGACTGGCTGGCTGGGTAGGGGAGAGAGCAGATGGTCAAGGATAGTTACTGGGCACCAGGCGTTGCTGGTCCTGAAGAAGTTGATATCTACTCCGGGTCCGGTTTGTTGCGTTTTGGAGACCATAAGGTGAAGTACAAAATGGTTTGGGAAGCAAGTCAGCAGCTGTCTGTACAGTAGCTGACTACTGGTACTACCAGAGGTGAACTCGCTAGATTGTAGGAAGCCGTAGAAAGCCGCCTGGATGACCAGGCTGGGCAGGGGCCCAAAGGGAGAGCGTATGAGGATTTCGGACACGCCCCTAAAGATAGCACTTGTGATGGGTAAGCGTTTGCCGTTGGTAGCGGGCTGCTGATTTGAACTCAGCACAGCAGGGCTTTCACTGTATGGGCTGTGAACACAGATGGCTGTCCGGGATACTGTAAGGACAGGAAATGCTGAATACTGGCTAGGTACAGCCTGATAGTGTTATGAGCGAGAGCCAGCTGTGTATGGCAATAAGATATGAAGGCTAGGACGTGAGTGACGTCATCTGCTGTGGTTCCGGGACAAGCGGCTAGGAACCTGCAGCAGGTGTTCCAGGCCATGCGGTAAGCCTTAAGTGTGTTGCTAGACAGTGAGTGGTTAATGAGCCGAGTTGCATTGGCAAGATGTGGCTTCAATCCATTGTTAGTTGAGACCAAGGTGGGATAGGAGTGGATGATGGGTTGGCTCCGTATACCTGCTGGAAGAATGAGACAAAATTGAAGCGAGACATCTGTTGCGGCATTGCACTTGCCAGGAATATGCTCACAGTAAATGTTAAATTGGTGATGTAATGATAATTGCACCAGCCTGCTCAGGAAGGACATGACGGTGAGCAACTTGGATCTGCCCTTATGATGTCGGCCGTAGCCTGGTTGTCTGTGATGAAGAACTGCCACGATGGGGTACAGTTCGAACAAAGACGAGAATCGAGCGAAACCAGGAATCAAGCAGATTTCTGGAGGCCAGGGACTGGCGAACCAGTGGTGGCCAAAAATAGCAGCAAAGCCTGTGGAGGCTGCAACATCTGTGACTACTTGTGGCGACTGGACTGATACTGAGGTAATAAACATGGATATGCTGTTCCAGTTGGTAAGGAACTCGTCCCACATAGTTAAGTCTGCTATGGCTGCTGGGTCTAGTCTGAGGACTTGGTCGGGGTCCTGTACTCGGGCGAGAAAGACCAACAACCGTGAGATATATGAGCGCCCCTGCAAGATAAAATCCTCATCGCAAAATTCAGCATGCCTACCAAGAAGCTCAGCCACAGGACATCCACCTGGCTTAATCAGTATTTGTTAAGCTGCTTCAGACGAAAGTGGACTTTGGGTGAGCCTTGTGGCATGAAGTACAGACGTGCAGTAGGTGGCACCGGCTGAAGGAGCACCCGCCTTGGTTGAAGTTGTTGCATATCGCCATGCCCCCCACTGAAAAGACTGGTCGTCCCAACTTGTCTACCTGCTGCTGTTGTGGTGGGCCTAACGGGCCCTGGTTGAAGCCGCAGGTGGAAGGGAAATTGACTGGGGGGCATCTTGTGGCTGCCTCAGAGCACCAATTTGCTGTGTGGGCGGAGGATTGGCAAATCGCACAGAGTGGGGAACGAAGACCAGCAAAGTGGCGACAGAATAGTTCCGTGTCTGTGCCACTCCAGTCAGTACTGATCTGGAACTGGGCACGTCTTTGGCTGAGAACGACCGATGGTAGTCGTAGAAGGCAAAGCCACCATATTTGTAAGCAAGATGTAAGACTGCATGGAGTCCAGATCCTCCCTCCTGCTGGGGGTGGCTCAACAAAGGACATCCCTGAACATCCCGGAGGCCAGGGCGAACTTGGTGGGTGACAGCTTACAACTGAGCCTGGGGTCTTTCGACTTGACAACTACTGAGAAGTCCCCCCAGGCGTAAGATTTGTTGTTAGGTAAGTAGCGGGCTGAGATGAGCAGGGATGCCAAATTGACATCTTTGCCCTCTAATATATCCTTCCTGACGGAGGATGATAGGTGTAGAGCCTGGTGTACCTGCATAAGGAGAAGCTGTCATCGGGACCAAGACCAGATCAGGGAGGGCCGTGGGTGGGCGAACTTCCAAAAGGATGACTCTGGTCTGGACGTCCAAAACTGTTGCGGTTAAGGAGGAGACCAAAGAATGCAGCTGGGAAATGGCCCCGGAGATGGATTGCAGGGTTGCTTGCTGGGTGCTGGGCCCGGCTGTAGCTGGAGGCAGGAAGAGAAGCCTGAAAAGCTCTGCCTTGCTGGCCATGGCGGGAAAGGGAATATCTCTGCGTCTGAGCTCAGAAATGAGTTTGGGGATGGTCCATCCCCTGAGGGACTGTACACTGCCACACTCTGAGCCTGTGGAGGGTGACAGAGGGGCAGGTGTGGAGTCCTCACTGCCAGCCTGTGACATGGCACCGCCTATAAGACGGTTTAAGAAGAGACATAGCCGTAGGATAGAGAGCGGAGTGGTAAAGAGAAAACTCGGAGAGGAAGAAAAAAGAGAAGTACAGGAAAAGGAATGATAGGCGTAGACAAAAGCTGACAGTGTTCTGTTGTGGCAGAACTTTGTAGAGTGAGAATTTAGAAAACTCAGAAGAGTGCGAGGCGACCGAGGTGGGCTAAGAGATGACTGGCCAGATAACCAATAGCTCCGGTGCCTGTTTGTGGCAAGCACAAACCTAAAGACCAGAACCCCAGGGCATTCTGGGGCGAGAAGATGAAGTCTGGTATAGCCTACGTAGGAATGTTGCGGTCTGTAGTGGGTGACGTATGCTCGGCCTGCCAAAACTTGCACTTAGGGTTGCCACCTCATCCGTTTAAAACTGAACACATATGAATTACATTTCTGTGGCTGATTAAGGTGGTAATTAAACTCTCGTCCTTCGAAAATAGAGTGTCATGTATAGACATATGTGACAGAAACTAATGCCTGAAGAGTACGTCCAATGATGTATGTGAAGTAACAGTATAGTGCAAGGGTGCTGCAGAGTGATGTGATGGAGAAACCCGTGAACTATGCACCTGACTGACACTCTAGTAGCGAGGTCCTGGTTAGGATCGAACTCAGTCGACCTGGAATACCTGTAGTAGGAGTGCCATAAGTGCGGCAAGAGATTTTTAATTTTTTTTTATTCCCCCTTTTGTGCCCTTTGTGTGCGACTGGCGCTGGTGAAGAGGTGAAGATGCATTTTTTTTTGTTTTTTTTTACCTGGGAAATAACGTTCAACCTGGTACATGAACTCAACTGACCTGAGGGAGAAAGACAGACAGAAAATAATGAATGGCTCGTATGAATGCCACTGGAGACGAGTGGCCGATTAAGTGCCACTAAAATGAAGTGTGGCTGAATGAGTGACACTGAGTGTGCTTGCAGCGATTTGCAAGAAGTTATGTAGGGATGCGTACTTGCAGTGTTTGCAAGGAGTTTTAGGCTGAGAAGCATGTTTGTGGCATAGCAAATGGGTAACTGCTGAGATGCGAGTACTTGCAGCGATTGCAAGGAGTGTATGCTGAGAAGCCTATTTGTAGCAAATGCAATGGGTATTTGCTGAGATACAAGTTTTGCAGCGATTGCTGATGCGTATTCTTGCAATGATTGCAACAAAGGTAACCTACTGATAGGTGAAAAGAAAAGGATAGCAGAAATAGTATGTGTAGGAACAAACTGTGAAAATGGCATATGTAATGATTCATAGATTTATGATAGGGAGTATAATGAATTGAGTGTGGAATACTCGTGATGCAAACCATTGTGCCGCCGATGCGACTAGGTTCGGTTAGGAGTGTGATCCATGTAGCTGCTGACATGATCCAAATCGGTCAGAACAATGATATGAATAGCGAATCATAGGGTATGGTACAAACTGCTACGAATCGGTGTGTGGGATGCGAGTGATGCGAACTGTTGTGCCGCCGATGCAACTAGGTTCGGTTTGGAGTGTGATGCATGTGGCTGCTGACACGATCCGAATCGCTCAGAACAATGATATGAATAACGAATTGTAGGGTATGGTACGAACCACTATGAATCGGTGCGTGGGATGCAAGTGACACAAAGCATTGTGCCGCTGGTGTGACTAGGTTCGGTTTGGAGTGTGATGCATGTAGTTGCTGACACGATCCAAATCGTTCAGTACAATGAAATTAATAACTAAAGGTAGGGTATGGTACGAACCACTACGATCGGTGCGTGGGATGCAAGTGAAGCAAAGCGTTTGTGCCGCCAAGGCTACTTAGGCTCAAATCGGAGTGATGCGTATGGCATGAAGTGATATGGAACAGTGAGTGAGACAATGAATCGTTAGTGGGATATGGGAGTGAGAGGCATGAATCGGTGCGGGGTGTGTCCTATGCTAACCGGCTAATCGTTGTTCCACTGATGCGACTAGGTACGAGTCGGACTGTGGTAAGTGTGCCATCCATCTGTTGGATGCTGTTCTGATGATATTTGTGCACTATGGTTTATTAACATTCCTTCATTTTTATGGCTATGGAACCACATCAATGGATCCAGCTCAAAGGAAGGTTTCAGAGCACACAGTGCATCCCAATTTGTTGTGTATGGGGCTGCGTAGCCACAAACCAACCAGGGTGCCCATGCTGACCTGTGTCCACAGCCAAAAGCACCTACAATGGGCACATGAGCATCAGAACTGTACCACAGAGAAATCGAAGAAGGTGGTCTGGTCTGATGACTTAAAAAATGGTTGAAGGAACACAACAGCGAGTTCAATCAGTTGACTTGGCCACTGAATTCTCCAAATCTCAATACAATCGAGCATCTGTGGGATGTGCATTAAAAACAAATCCGATCCATGGAGGCCACCTCCCAACTTATAGGACTTAAAAGATCTGCTACGGACGACTTGGTGCCAGATACCACCACATACCTTCAGAGGTCTAGTGGAGTTCATGCCTCGACGGGTCCTGGTAGTGGTCATAATGTGATGGCTGATCAGTGTATAAAAAACTTCATATGAATAGAGCTGATGTTGTTCTGATGAGATTTGTGCACTATGGCTTATTAACATTCCTTCATTTTTATGGATGCCTTAATCTATTTGCTTGCAAAAATCAGATGTTTTAGAGGAGGGGGACTTGTACATAAATGAGGCTCATTGTTCTGTGTAAACACAGCCCGGGGTTTGTGTATTTGCTGTTAAAGCGTTCATAAGATAATGAAAACAACATATTTGTGGTGTGTGTATATAGAGAGACATATATGCTGCCGCCCCCCCCCCCAGGGTAGAGTAAGGAGAGCGCGGTGCCCCCAATGTGTCTCGTAGTGAGTGACATGTGTCCTTGATGTCTCTGTGGAGCGGCGGGGATGACAGAGTCCCTGATGTCTGTCGGAGGATTCTGGAGTCAGCACGTGTCTTGGTTTCCTATGGCGGATCACTTTCAGATGTGGTGCTTGTAACTGCGTGCTGCTGCATTGCAAATAGGTGTCTCCCCCCCCCCCCCCAGTTAATATTCAGTATCTAGAAAGGAGGTATATTGCTCAGGATCGTGTTTTATAATTCCCTTTTATGTTGTTCCCTAAACAAGGGAAACAAATAGAAAAAATGAAATCAAAGCGTTGTCTTTCCATATTTATGATCGCTCCATTGGAAGGGGTTTGATTTAACAGCTGCAAATGAATGCAGAGAACACACCTCCAGATCTAAATTAGGGGGGTCGGGGGGGGGAAGGATGAACGTTGCACACACAGCCTGTCCAAATGTGCTTCCATACAGCACTTATTATTAGGTGACGCTCCCCATATGTCATCTGAGGGGTTATTGTTTATCTACAAGTTCAGTGGAAGTTTCTTAAGACTGGATCTATTGCTCAGTTGCTTAGTAACACAAATTGCTAATCAGCTAATCAATGGTAGCAACTCAATGCATTTGGACATCTAGACTAGTGTTGCCACCTGTCCAGGATTCACCCGGACAGTCCGGGTTTTGAATGATGTGTCCGGGTTTCAGTCCACCTAAAACCCAGAAACATTATTCAGACTGGGCTGTGGCTCCCCAAGTAACCAAGATAGTCACACACAAATCTGTTTGCTGTCTGGGAGCTGCGGGCAGCTGTCTGGGGGCAGGCTTGGAATCGCTGAAGGGTGGGGCGATGATGCCAGCAAGAGCAATATGGCCACACTCACTGTTCGCCACATTACTACTCTCCTTGGGGCACCCAAATATGTCCCAGGTCTTTTATAATCCTATAGTGTTTACTGGAAAAAAAAATTGCCCTTTGCCACTAAAAGTGTTCGGGTTTGGCTTGAAGAAAAGGTGGCAACCCTAATCTAGAAATGGTAAAGACGACTTGCTGAAGTTCAAACTGAGCATCAGAATGGGGAATAAAGGGGATTTAGGCCTGGTTCTCACCAATGCATTTTTTTTTTTTGCAATTTCAGTTTTGCAGAAAAACTCTACAGTCCATTTAACATGATTCCCTATGGGTCACATTCACAACTGTGCATTTTATGGAAAGGACCAGGAACTTTTTTCTGGTTTTTGGTTCCATAGACTTCAATGGATCAAAAATGTGTATTGAAAAATGTAAAATGCACCTGGAATATGCAAACTGCAACCTGCAAAGGTGTGAACCAGGCCTTAACGTGGCATGGTTGTTGGTGCCAGACAGATTGGTCTACGTATTTCAAAAACTGCTGATCTACTGGGATTTTCACGCACAACCATCTCTTAGGTTTACAGAGAATGGTCTGGAAAAGAGAAAATATCCAGTGAGCGGCAGTTGTGTGGAGGAAAAAGCCTCGTTGATGTCAGAGGAGAATGGGCAACCAAGGTATGCAGAATATAATCTCTGAACAGACAACACATCGAACCTTGAAGCAGATGAGCTACAGCAGCAGTAGATCACACCAGGTGCCACTCCTGTCAGCTAAGAACAGGAAACTGAGGCTACAATTTGCACAGGTTCACCAAAATTGAACAATAAACGATTGGAAAAATAGTTGCTTGGTCTGATGAGTCTTGATTTCAGCTGCGACATTCAGATGGTCTGGTCCAAATTTTGGTGTAAACAACATGAAAGCATGGATCCATCTTGCCTTGTATCAACAATTCAGGCTGGTGGTGGTGTAATGGTGTGGAGGATATTTTCTTGGCACAGTATTGTTGCTGACCATGTCCATCCCTTTATGACTACAGTGTCCCCATCTTCTGATGGCTCCTTCCAGCAGGATAATGCACCATGTCACAAAGCTCAAATCATCTCACCACTGGTTTCTAGAAAAGGACAATGAGGTCACTGTACTCCAATGGCCTCCACAGTCACCAGATCTCAATCCAATAAAACACCTTTGGGATGTGGTAGAACGGGAGATTCACATCGTGGATGTGCAGCCGACAAATCTGGGGCAACTGCATGATGCTATCATGTCACTATGGACCAAAGTCTCTGAGGAATGTTTCCAACACCTTGTTGAATCTACGCCACGAAGAATTAAGACATCTGTGTTATGATCAGTTAACCAAACCGGTTAATATTCCCTTCAACCTACACTATGTACTGTATACTGTGTCCACAGTATCTATCTATCTATCTATCTATCTATCTATCTATCTATCTATCTATCTATCTATCTATCTATCTATCTATCTATCTATCTATCTATCTATCTATCTATCTATCCCAGTGTAACTGAGCCAGGATTCTGCCGCACCCTGGGGTACCATCTGGAGTCCCCCAAGTTGCTGTAAGCATGAGAACCAGTGTGCCTCGGATCAGCATCATGAGTTGCCATGGGGCAGATGGCCAAACGCCAGCTCCATAACAACCAATGACACTCTAGGGCCAGGACGATCAGCATCATTTGTTGCAATGATAATGCCAGCCAGGTCACCAGCCCCATGGCAATGCATTATTCTAATCCAGGGCAGGCAGCAAGCATGGCTGCCCTCCAGCATTCAAGAGAATTTGGAAGTCCACCTCCTCCAGGTCTCCTTCACCTATTGTCCTCTGCGGCACTGCTGGAGTCAAAGGGTAGGCCTTTGATGTGAAGAGGGGACTGTGTGATTTGGGGACTCTGTTATGGGGAATTGTGTGACTGGATGTGATGGGGGGCCCCCATGTATAGGGTGCTCTAATGTAATGGGAGAACTCTGATGTGATGGGGGGATTCTATCTCTCCACCCCCCAGCTCACTCCATCTATTGCCTCAAGCATCACCAACTTATTAACACAGCCCCCAAATTTTCCTTTCGCCTACTCGAATTTTGTGTGGGCTGCCTCGGAGCTGGGGGGCGAGCATCGCCGCCAGGCGGGGTTGAATGGGAGCCCTTCGCCCCGGAGAAGAGAGAGGAGAGCAGGCGGCAGGATCATAAGAGCGCAGAGGAACATCGCTGTAACAGCCTTCATTAGAATTGCCGAGTGTTCCCCGCACACAGCCCTCACACACAGCCGCCGCTTCCTAGCCCGGGTACTTTGATAGACATTTAGCAAGATCCCAGGCCTCCTTTAGTCTAATGAGAACCTCCAGGACCAAGAGTTGCTGACACATTTCTGTATAGAGTGGGTTGTAATGCAAAGAGATGTAATTTTTCTTGAACAGAACTTTGGGAGAGAGGGTTAGGGCCAGGACACCCTTAGTTAGGTAGTTGCAATGTTAATTAGGAGACTCCGAGACTTCTACAGGTAGACAGCCATGCAGGGAAAGGCATCCAGCAAGACACCACATCTGCATGTGTAGGAATGCTGTCTCCTATGGCAACAGTCTTAGAACAGTTCCTAACACAAGTTGTAATGAACTCCTTTACTTTCTATACAGTCACTTCTTGTAGGTCCTCAACCCACTGAGCTCCCAGTCTGTCACACTAGACTTGCTAATTCACTGCCACCGAATCCTTTGAGCTCTTCCAATCTTCACTTTAGTATCTCCCTCAAGTGTCACCCCCACTTCTCTGCTGGGTCCCTAGCTTGGCACTCCAGATACTTCTCAAGCTTCACCCCACTGGCCTGCTCAGTCCCTGGCTTAACACACAAGGCTGCTCTGCAGGTGTCATGCCAGGGGCCCAGCCAGTGGAGGTGACGCTTGCAGAGCAGAGTATAACAAATAATTCTGCGTTACCCAAAAAGACAAGCGGCTAACAGGGCCAGTAGGATATGTGCATAAAACAGATAACAAAATAAGTGTAGCGCTAATATAAAAAATCAAATAACCACATGTTATGTAGCATGAAGACCATTACGTTCCTCAAATCAGCAAATCCAAATTGAAAAAAGAGGGACATAAAAAGGTATATCCAAAAATAATAAAAGTCCTCAAAAAGTATATCATACAGAATGATGGGATAATAGTCCTCAGTATATGTGTACAAAATATTGTTTGTACTAATGTTTTTAACTAGCCCTGCAGGAAATGTCATTCTTGTATGTGTGCGCTGTAAAATATTTTGTACTGTTTATAGGTCTTACAGCAGCACCATCTTGAATTTAAATGCATTGTATGGTGTGCCCCCCAAATATGTACTTATATGTACTCAGTATATGTGTGACTTCATACATAAAACTTGTCAGTGTGCAGAAAACATCTGGAATGGAAAAACACCACCACCAACAATAAGGAGGCTTACCGGAACGTTTGAACCCAAAAAAACCTACGTTCAATTGGGTCAAACAAGCTTGAGTGATAAACAGCTGATGGAGTTCACATGTTCCAGATGTTTTCTGCGCACTGACAAGTTTTATGTATGAAGTCACACATATACTGAAGACTAGTCCTGGGCATAAGACACACGTCCACCCAGACAACCGTCCAGGTGGCACAGAACACAGATCACCTGACTCCACCCAATTATATAGGCTTTCCCAGCAGGCCAAATGATTCAAGAAAACCCTTGCACATTGGCTGAGATACCCCACACACCCATAACCTGACCTTGAGTTTTCCTTCTCATATCTAGTACCACCAAGTGCCCGGCCACCTAGTGGTAGAAGAGAAAAGTACAACAAGGCCAAACTTAGGGAGAACTCAATGGATCTCTAACAATTGACCAGGGTATCTACTCCTGGCAAGTAAATTTGTGAAGCGCATCCCTGACTAAACCCCAGGGCGCTACACTTACAAAGCCATCCACAACCTGGCCCACAGCTACTTCACTAACCTGGTCTCAAAATACCAACCAAATTGTTCTCTTCACTCCTCCTAAGACCTCCTGCTCTCTAGCTCCCTTATCACCTCATCCCATGCTCACCCCCAGGACTTCCTGAACCTCTCCCATCCTCTGAAATGCTCTACCCCACTCTGTATGACTATCTCCTACTTTGTCCACTTTTAGATGATCCCTGAAAATTCATCACTTCAGAGAAGCCTATCTGGCCCCTACCTAACAACTGAAAATGTATTTTCTCCATCAGCACATCCCCCACAGTTATTACCTCTTGTATCCCTTGACCCTCCCTCTTAGATTGTAAGCTCTATCGAGCAAGGCCCTCTGATTCCTACTGTATTAAAGTGTATTGTATTTGTACTGTCTACCCTCAAGTTGAAAAATGCTGCAGCGCTATATAAAACCGGTATTATAATAATAATAATAATTCTGATGTAACGGTGGAGCTTAGGTTTGATGAAGGGACACTGATGTAATGGGGGGGTTCCTACGTATAGGGGTCCTCGAATGACATGGGGGGCCTCTTATATGATGTGATGGGGATCACCCATGTATAGGGGAGGCCTTTGATGTGAAAATTTAATGGGGGCCTTTAATGTGATGAGAGGATTCTGATGTGAAGGTGGGCCTGTGATGAGATGGGAACGCTGATGTGATTGTGGATTCCCATATATAGGTGGCCTCGGATGTGATGGGGGAACACTGATATAATGGGGAGCTCTCATGTATAGGGGGCCTCAGATGTGATGGGGGGATTCTGATATAAAGGTGGGCCTCTGGTGAAATGGAGGAACAATGTGGGATGGGGTGCCCATGTATAGGGGTCCTCTGCTGTGATATGGGGCCTCTGATATGGAGACTCTGATGTAATGGGGAGCTCCCATGTGGAGGTGGGGGGCTCTGATATGATGAGGGGATTGTGATGCGAAGGTGGGCCTCTGATGAGATGGGGGATTCTCATGTGATAGTGGGCTCTCATTTATGGGAGGGCCTCTGATGTGATGGCAGGACTCTGATGAAATGGGGAGCTCCCATGTATAGGGGACCTTGGAAGTGATGAGGAGCCTCTGATGTAATTGGGAACTCTAATCGGGGCTTCCATGTATTGGGCCTCTGGTGTGATGAGGGGCTTCTGATGTGAAGGTGGGACTTTTATGTGATGGGAAGCTTCTGATGTGAAGGGGGGGGGGCTTCTAATGTGAAGGTATTTTTTACTAAGGCATTGTCTCAGGCTCTGGTTTACCATTGATTCATAACGTTCACATTTTTTACATTGTAAAATAGAGTACCTTGGGATTTTGCATACTTTTAAAGGGTGCCACAAATGAAAAAAAGGTTGAGAAATGCTGAACTAATCCCTCCCGTTTCCTCATTAAACTCATCCCTTAATCTCTGACCAGAAGCCTAACTACAAGTTGGCCTTTCAAACTTTTATATACCCAGGAACAGATAGATATACTTTATTGTCATTGTATACATACAACAAAATTTTTCCGGATACTCTTTACAGCAGCAATAAAACATTTCTCAAGAAAACCACACATACATACTCCTAGCACATGCCCACATATCTATTTAAATATATCAAAATATAAAATGTTATTTGAAAATAAATAAATAAAAGAATGTTAAAATTCTACATAAAATTCCTAAAACACTGTACCTGATGGGATTGTGGACAATACAGACCTTGGGAAAAAACTATGCTTTAAGCGATTAGTGTGCGTTGTAAGTGTTCTATATCTTTTCCCTGATGGCAATGGGACAAACACACTGTAACCTGGGTGGGTTGGATCAATACTAATAGCTTTTGCCCGCTTTTTTAATCGGCTGGCATATACTGTGTCCAAATTTGGTAGATCTGTTCCTATAATCCGCTGTGCTGTTTTCACCACACGAGACAGGCACTTCTTATCCTCCGCCCTGCAGCTGGCATACCACACTACAGCGCAGTGGAGAAGAATACTCTCAATGGTACAATGATAGAAATTGACCAGAAGCCTTCAAGGCAATCCAGCCTGCTTCAGTCTCCGAAGGAAAAACAGTCTCTGCTGCGCTTTTTTCACTAAAAAAAAAAGTATTTTGAGACCATGACAACTCCCTTGTAATATGTACTCCCAAAAATGTAATAGTGTCCACCCTTTCCACCTCCTCACCACCTATATAAACCGGGCAAGGATTGATCTTTCTTGATCTCCTATAATCCACTATTATTTCTTTAGTTTTTGCCGTATTGAGTATTAAATCATTTTCTCTACACCACTCAACCAAATGTTGAATTTCCTGCCTATAAGCTGTTTCATCATTATCTTGTATGAGTCCCACTAAAGTGGTGTCATCAGCAAACTTCACTATAGTGTTAGACGCATGTATGAGAGTACAGTCGTGTGTGAACAATGTAAACAAGGCCGGACTTAACACACATCCGTGTGGTACCCCTGTATTCAAAATAATAGTGTTAGACATCTGATCTCCTATTCTCACCATTTGTGGCCTGTTTGTTAGAAAATCCATAATCCATGAGCGCAGCAATGGACATAGGCCCAAAGCTTTTAACTTTTCCACTAATTTTTCAGGAGCTACTGTATTAAATGCAGAGCTAAAATCAATGAATAACATCCTAACATATGTGTTTGGGAGCTCAAGATGTGTCAAGGCAGCATGAAATGCAATAGCAATTGCATCATCTGTGCATCTATTTGCACGATAGGCAAACTGATACTTATCCAGATCAACAGGAATGCTTGCCTTAAGATGTGATAATACGAGCCTCTCAAAACATTTCATGATGATAGGAGTTAGGGCAACTAGGCGATAATCATTTAAGCATGATACCGCTGATTTTTTAGGTATTGGGACAATAGTAGTAGATTTAAAACAAGAAGGTACTGCAGCCTGCTTTAATGACAAATTAAAAATATCAGTAAAAACACCTGCTAACTGGTCTGCACATCCCCTCAGTATATGGCCTGACACCCCGTCTGGTCCTGCTGCCTTTCTGATGTCAATCTTCCTCAAATTTGACCTGACCTCATGTATTTTTAATACCAATAAATGGTCGTCCTCCACTAGTTCTTTACTATGGGTTTCACATCTCATATTTTGGCCCTCAAAGCGAGCAAAAAATTGGTTTAAGGTGTCAGGGAGCACTTTACAAACCTATGTATTCCTAGATTTAAAATCTACCATTGTTTTAATCCCCTTCCACATGCTTGAATGCATGAATAGAAATGTAATATATTGCAGCTTACTAGCCAGTAGCAGAACACACTTGGGTTTGATGCAGGAAAGATTCAGCGAACAAATTCAGGTGCCCAATCCAAACTCTATTGAAGTCAATGAGCCAAACGCTAACAAACAGGGCCATTTTCGAGGCTAATAGGCAAGAGATTGTCAAACAAATGTAATGCTGGGTTGGGCACTGCCCTGGGGAACATGTGCCAAAGCAAAAATACTTTTTAAAATTCTGTTTGTGGGGAGTTTAGTAATACATAACGTGTAACATTAAAAATGCAAATGTCCTTAAAAAAACATGCCTGAGGGATGCCCTAACCCTGCCTGTGAAGTGGTGCTTCTGTGCGATGTATACAACCTACTGCAGCAACACTGACAGTTACAGAGAGAAAAGTTTTTTTTTTTTAAGTGATTCTAAAGGCAGAAGCTTTTTTTATCTTAATGCATTCTATATATTAAGATAAAAAACCTTCTGTGTGCAGCAGCCCCCTTCAGCCCCCCTCATACTTACCTGAACCCCATCTCGATCCAGGGATGTTGCACGACAGCCTTGGCTGTCCGGGACTCTCCCTTCTCATTGGCTGAGACATCAGCAGGCGCCATTGGCTCCCACTGCTGTCAATCAGAGTCAGTGAGACAATAAAGACAAAAAGAGGGGGCAGAGCCAAGGCTTTGTGTCTGAATGGCAGGGGCTCGGCTCGGGTGCACCCATAGCAAACTGCCCATCAATGCAGCCTCACCAGTGCCCATCAATGCAGCATCATGAGTGCCCATCAATGCAGCCTGATCAGTGCCCATCAATGCAGCCTGATCAGTGCCCAACAGCGCAGCCTTACCTGTGCCCATCAATGCAGCCTGATCAGTGCCCATCAGCTCAGCCTCACCAGCATCCATCAGCATAGCCTTGCCAGTGCCCATCATTGCAGCCTTGCCAGTGCCCATCAGCGCAGCCTGCATGGGGAGAGGAGAGCCGCCGGTTTACACAGAGCAAGGATCTCCTGCTTACCCGGCACGGCTGCAGTGTCACACTAAGTCCTGCCTCCTGGACCGGCTCCTATGATGCACGTCACACGTCCCGGGATTGGACCAGTGTGACATCCATCAAAGGAGCAGGTCCAGGAGGTGGGACTTCTCCGCGCCGGGTAAGCAGGAGATCCTGCTCTGTGTAATACGGTGGCGCTCGCCCCCCGTTCCCTTCAGAGGCAGCCCATGCACCCCCAGGTTCGCCCCTGAAAATCGGCCCAAGGGCAGGTGGCCTACCGGAAATCACCCTCTATCCCGGTATGCCAGTCCGGCCCTGTATAGCCCTGAGTTCCCAGCCAAACCCAGGCCTTGGGACTCGGGGCTAATAATTCTGAATTAGCAATACAAGATCAGGGCCTTTTTGAGGGTCCACTCTGAGGTATAGCCCCGGACAGCCCCCTTCCCGACGCCACTGCCTCTACAATACAAGGCCACATGCCCTAGCCAATCATTGTGGGGTTCTGCACATGGTGGGGACCTTATCGGAATCTGGAAGCCCTGTTTAATAACAAGTCCAGATACCACCTCTCCTACACAAATTAGTATGGGTTTCATAGTACCCCTACTCATTCACAAAATAAAAGTGTACCTAGAAATAAAGACACCCAAACATTTGACAAGTCCTTTAATAAAATAAAACCCCCAAAAAGTTACTCATTGTAAGTTAATCATCAATCACAATGCCCACCACTGGCCAAAAAAAAAAGAACCAAATGACCTGGCGCATACAACTCGATGGTGCTCTTAGCCAAATGACAGCTCCCCGTGCTGTCATCAGCTATATAAGGGAAGGCGTGGGGATGGGGGGTGACATCGTTGGCCATACTTGGGCAGTGATGTCACTGCTATCTCTGCCCCTTTGCTTAAGCATGCAGCACCCTTAGGAACCAGTACCAGTGGGAAGCTGTCATAAATAGAGGAAGTAGTAATACTGCTTCCATATGTGATTTTCAGCTCCCATTGAACAGGGGGTGAGCGGGCAAAAGTCTAGGTTCAGACTGAACCATCAGCTAATCCCTAGTGTTAATGGGGATCCTGACACAAAAACAAAATTGACTAGGCACTCCCCTTCAATTCATGCCAGGCCCTGTATATCTGGTTTTTTTTGTACCTCAATGGTACACAAAAACTAAACACCTAAGTGTACAAAATAAGTGCATATGAAAAGCACACAAAAAAAGTGAACCTAAGGGTGTGTCTCTAGTCCACCTACCAAAGAAGGCATAAGGCTCCTGAAAGAGGCAAGGCTGAACATGCTGCTTCTAGCTTCTAACCCCTCTCTTCATGGTCAGCCGAACAACGAGTACTAATGCTGGTCATACACGCACAGAATTTCAGCCAAAACTGGTCGTTTTTGGAAAGATCATTTGACAATCGTACCGTTAGTGGACCCAACTTTACCGGCGATTTTGACCGTGGGCCCGGCTAATGTCGATGGATCCAAATCAAAAACATTTACCATTTCAACTAAAGTGTATATGTGTATATTGTAATCAAAACAATAAGAATATTCTGTCTTGTATAATTTATATTTGTTTTTATTATGGTCATATATATTTTATATGGTCATTACGATTATGGAAACGATCATGTAAATGAGTTCATTCTGTCAGTTAGTGGCCAATACACTTTCGACCGACAAATAATCGTTCAGCCTGCAAATGGCCGAAATGCTGTGTGTGGCCAGCATAAGTTAGGGGTTCTCCTAAACAGAGACCAACAGGGCAAGGGAGGAAGGACCACCCACATCCTCTCCTCAGACTTCAGGGTAGGAGGACCCACACCCTCCATCCTAGTTAGAAAAAAGAAACACAAAAATTTACAAAAAAGAAAAAATTGCAAGTGACAACATAGTGAGAGAAATGTATTAAATAAATATTGCCAGTGCAAGTGCAGTGGTAGCAAAAATTGCCCTGATTTTAATCAAAAGGCCTAACCCAAAGAGGCACTGTGTAGAAAAAAGCTTAGGTAATGTGATCTTGTGCTCATTCTCACAAGCCCATGTGATACTAAGAGCACCCCTGGGGTGACTATCTTCCAGGATCACTGTCACCACGGGCTCTATGCCTTCCCAGCCCATGGCCAGACCAGGTAGACCCAAATCAGGAGGCACTAGACCCCTACATTTCTTCCCAGGGAACTACTCCTGTGCCCCACATGCCATGGGTACCCTGATTTCTGTTCAAGTAGGTCAAAACTTCAGAGCCCCACTAATACCAGCAGAGTTAATATACAGCCAGCCATTCCTACCATTTCTACCAAAAGGCCAGAATAGAGGCCTAGCACCGGATGCTGATAAGAACAGATACTACACTTGATCTTAGCTAAATGGCACTTAAATCTGACCTTCAGCCTTCCCTTCAGTCTTGCATCGTTGTACAGTCTCCTCTCCTCTACTGAAATCGCTTCCTATAAGAAAAGTTTATTCATTGTATATACATTCAAATTACAAATAGGCATTATCAGCAAAGGTCCCAAAAAAAGTCCTTGTGGAATCGTGCACAAACTGTATATCTGGGTATATATAGTTATTAATAGAGATACCTGCAGATAAATCTTGCAGCAAAGTTCAGATGCAGTGGCCATTTGTCTGTGTTGGAGACCTCAAGACAAGATCAGCAGTGATGGGTAAATCCTCCAACTATTGTCCAACCAGCCTGGAATACAGCTGTTCACAAACAGAAACTGTGCTGTGGCGCTAAAACTCAGAGTCAACCTATCTACTCTGTGCTTTATTCTCGCCATAGTAGTTTCTAATCAGTCATGTAACTAGACCTGTAACTACCAGAAGTGGCCCCGAATGCCTAACCTGGCTCAAGTCTATGCTGGTTATCGAGCCCTAGGCTAAAACTAGCTATAGAATTCCAGACCAGAAGGAACAGGGTTAACAAAAATAACAGGAGCTGCATATAACTAAAATAACATGAGCTGCATATGAACTATATTGCAATAAACAGGTTTGCCTGCTAATACTGTATGATAGATACATACAGTAGCACAGACTTAGTTATCTGGCACTGTGCATATTAAATAATAACAATAAGACAGTAATTTGTCTGTCACTATGATTCAGATCAAGAAGTTATGGGCAGGTATAAATAAACAGCCAGAGCACTGGCCAGGAACAATTACTTTATAGTCTCTGATTCTGTTCTGGATAAAACACAGTATTGCAGTAACGCAGTTCCTCTATGTGAACATTTCATGTCAGCCCCTCTCTCTACTTCCTCCTTTTGGGGTTTCAAAGCCGATCTCCCAGAGACAGGAAGTGCTAATTATACAAAACACTATGATGTTAGCAGCTAACAGTATAGGGCAGCAGATCCCTACCCATGTAATGACCTAAGAACTTCAAAACCTTGGAAATTACATTGTAAACTATTTTCCATTGTGTAAATTATCTTATTATATGCATTTTTATTCTATTGGAGAGGGTATTGAAGGTTTAAAATCCCAGTCCATTCATATTTTATTGTCTGCCTCCCTTTCACTTCCTCTCCTAGAAACACAACAGGAAGTAAGAAGAAATATCTCCAAAGTGAGGGTGAAATTAGGCAGTTGTCATCATAACAGGTAGCCTCAGTGGAAGATTTCCCCTCCATTCCTTTTCTGATGACGGCTGCAAAATCTTGTAAAATGATTTTATTTTTTGAGCAATCCATAGAAAAAAAAATTTAACTAAACTGAAAAAATAACTTTATTTCTAGTTTGATCAGTGTTACAATAAAAAATAATTTATTGTTACTGTAGGTAAAAGTAGAATTTTGTATTCTGTTTAAATTACACCAAAATCAAAGTTTTTATAAATGAAATTAAGTTTTATTTTATTTTTTTAATTTTGCACTTTTTTTAAATTCAGTGAAAAAGAAATGATCAAACTAAATGAATAAAAAAAGTAGAATGTAACAATGATAAATAAAATAGACATAAACTGACAAATCTGCAGGAAATAATAGGCATAGAAGAGAAGAATACATTTAATTAGATAAAAAGTAGAAATTTTATTCTGTTTAACTGACACTAAAATCAAAGTTATTTACAAATAAAATAAAGTTTTTTTTTTCTTCAATTTTGCACTTTTTTAATTGCAATGCCTAAAATGTAACAAGCTAAGTGAATACAAACAAAACGGAAAATTGTATACTCACCTTTCCGTAATTTTCCTTTCCTGTCGTATCTTCATGGCAGCATACACTTTGGGTTGTGACTCCGCCCCCACAACCTGATAGGACTACATAGCTATAAATTGTAGAGATGGCCCCTGCCCAGTATTCTCCGTATATATATCACCTTAGACGGGTGGGAGATTGTATGCTGCCATGAAGATACGACAGGAAAGGAAAATTACGGAAAGGTGAGTATACAATTTTCCGTTTTCCTGTCGCATCATGGCAGCATACACTTTGGGGAGTAACTCGCAAAGACTGGGTGGGAATTCAAACTAAGTTTATTTAACAATAATAGAGGAATTGGCCTGGATAACGGATCTTCCGAAATCCACCGTGGATAAGCAGGCGGAATCCACCTTGTAATGAGACATAAAGGTGTTCCTGGAGGACCAGGTAGCCGCTCTGCAAATCGTCTCCGCCGAGACTCTACAATATGCCGCCCAGGAGGTTGCCACTGCCCTGGTGGAGTGTGCCCTTAAGCCCTCAGGTACTTGATGGTTACTCAGTGAGTAAGATCTCTTGATGGTCTTTACTAGCCATGAAGCAATGGTGCGTGAGGATGCCGCTTGACCTCTCCTGAAACCATGTGGGATAATTAGGAGGCTCTCCGACTTTCTGATGGATTTTGTTGCCGAGAGATACTCCATGACGGTACCTTTAACATCTAGTGGATGAGGATCTCCCTGATCCGTGCTGAGTGCTGGAAGATTAATCTCCTGGTTAAAATGGAAAGATGAGGATACCTTGGGGATGAATCGATCCGAAGGTCTTAGGACTAGCCTGTCTGGAAGAACAACCAAATATGGTTCGCTAACCATTAGAGCTTGCATCTCTGACACTCGCTTCGCCGATGTTATGGCTATTAAAAATGAAACTTTCAGCGTTAGATCCCAGAGGGATATGCTCTGCGTTGGAAAAAAGGGTTCCTTGGATAATGCCTCCAGAACAATTGAGAGATCCCAGACCGGGAATGACGGTTTCCTGGGGGGCCTCAGCTTTAGACAGGCCCTCTGAAACTGAATCAACAAAGGCTCTTGCGCCCATTTAACTCCTGTCAAGGCGGACAGGGCCGATACCTGGACCTTCAGGGTGCTTGACCTAAGGCCTTTTTCTAGGCCTAATTGAAGGAATTCCAAGATCTGAGACACCGACGGGGAGGACGAGTCCCAACCTTGCTGTTGAGAGAAGGAGACAAATTTTTCCCAAACTCTTCTGTACGTGATGTTGGTAGTAGACCTTCTGGCCTGGAGTAAGGTATCCACCACCTTCTGGGAACAGCCCTGCTCTAGGTACCTAGCCCTTTCAGTCTCCAGGCCATCAAGTGTAGCTTCTCCGGGTTCGGGTGAAGAAGATGCCCCTGGGAGAGTAGGTCTGTCGTCAATGGGAGAGGCAGAGGCTCTGCCGTGTTCAGCTGCATGAGGGTAGTAAACCATGGCCTCCTCGGCCAGAAAGGGATCACTGCTACCACCAATGCTGTTGACTTCTTGAGCCTCAGGAGGAATCTCGCTATGAGAGGCGTCGGGGGGAAAATGTACCCCAGGTGAAAGTCCCAGGGGTGTTGGAGGCAGTCCGTCCCCTCTGCCGAAGGAAACGGTATCCTTGATAGGAATCTCTGGCATTTTGTGTTCTCCGGAGTTGCTGCTAGGTCTATCTCTGGAGAGCCCCAGGTTCGGGATATGAGAGCATAGGCTTGTGGACTCAGAGACCATTCGTTGTTGGAGGGGAAATTTCTGCTCAGCGAGTCGGCTAAGGTGTTCTGGACTCCCGGAACATAAACCGCCCTTAGGTCCAGTAGATCCAGCTGTGCCCATTCCAGAACAGGACGGACCTCCTGCAACATGGACCTGCTTCTGGTGCCCCCCTGCCTGTTGATGTAGGCAACAGCCACCTTGTTGTCCATCCTCAGGAGGACGTGCTTCCCCCTCAAGTGAAAACTGAAGGCCAGGAGAGCCTGGAATGCTGCTCTCATCTCCAGAACATTCGACACTGTATCCTGTGCTCTGAAAGGCCAACGACCCTGAGCCGCAAGGTCCTGATAGTGAGCTCCCCATCCCTATAGACTGGCATCTGAGGTCACAGTTTCTTGATAGGGAGTGATTATATGCCTGCATCTTCCCAAGTTGTGAGGTCGTACCCACCACTTCAATGATTGCTTTACCTCCTGGGAGATGAAGATTGGTTGGGACATTGATGTGCCCTTCCACTGATGCAGGAAGGAGATCTGGAGCGGCCTCGAATTCCATTGTGCCCATTGGACCATTGGAATGGTGGAAGCTAGGGAGCCCAGCATACTGAGACATGTCCTGGCCGGGAGCATTGTAGCAGAGATTGCCCTTTTCACCTTTTGAATTAGAGGAGGGATTTTTTCCCCCGGAAGTTCCACTGTGTTCTCCCTCGTGTCCAGTTCGGCTCCCAGAAAGACCATTCTCTGTATGGGATGGATGTTGCTCTTCTTCCAATTTATCAGCCACCCTAGGGACTGTAACGTGGAGACCAGGATTTCCCTGTGAAGGACGAGAGAGTCCTGGCTGTCTGAGAGAAGTAGGATGTCGTCCAGATAATGGTGGACCCTCAGCCCGCTTTCTCTCAGGTGGGCTATTACAGGTAATAGGACCTTTGTAAACGTCCTGGGTGCGGTAGAGATCCCGAACAGGAGGCTTCGGAATTGGAAGTGCCGATGGTTTAGGGTAAACCGGAGAAACTTTTGGAACTTGGAATGGATAGGAATATGCAAATACGCGTCCTGGAGGTCGATTGACAGCATCCAATCTCCCAAGTTTATTGCTTGGAGGATTGATTGAAGGCTTTCCATCTTGAATGTTTCTATCTGTATCGACCGGTTGAGGTTTTTTAGATCCAAGACTGGACGAAGGTCCCCTGATTTCTTTTTCACTAAGAAAAGTGGGGAATAGAAACCTTTGCCTCTTTGAGATAGCGGTACCTCCATTATCGCTTGTTTTTGGAGCAACTCCTGGATATACTGGACTAGGGATAGTCTTTTCTCTTGAGAAGGAGGAAGTCTGGTTGAGCAGAATTGGTCTCTTGGAGGACGACCTCTGAATGCCCACCTGTGTCCGAAATGAATGGTGAACACCGTCCATGGGTCCTTTATCATTCCCGCCCAGACCAACCTGAACTTTGTGAGTCTGGCACCCACTACAGCTGGTTGGGCGGGCGAACCTTCAAAAGGACTTCTGGTCATTGGAGGCAGGGGTCTTGGGTTTCTGGAATTTGAGGAAGGACGTCTGGGGGTTCTTCCAGCTCCTTCTGTATTCCTTCCCGGGTCTATAGGATTTTGCATCCCTGTACCTCTCCGGAAGATTACGTTTAAAGGGAGGTGGCCTTTGTTGTTTCGGCCTTCTGTCCGATGGTATGAGACCCGACTTCCCGCCTGTCACTTTAGAGATTGCGGTATCCAGCTTCGCCCCAAAGAGGTTCACCCCGTCGTACGGAATCCTGCACCAGTTTGATTTCGAGGCGGGGTCAGCCGACCAAGGTTTAAGCCATAGCGCCCTTCTGGCCATTACAGAGGCTAACATGGACCTTGATGTGGATCTGATAGTATCTACGGAAGCTTCCGCCACGAAATCTCCCGCAAGGCTAAGTTCTTGTAAGGCCTTAGTGATCTGCTCTTGATCTGCGCCCTCAGTGACGAGTCTTGCTGTAGCTGAAGACCAGCTGGAGATAGCTTTCCCAACCGCCGCCAATGCCACCGCTGGTCTGCAGGCACCTCCTGCGAACAGGTAAGCTCTCTTAAGGTCTGTATCCACCTTCCTGTCAAGCACGTCTCTGAACGTTACTGCATCTTCAATGGGGAGCGTCACGTGCCTGGCTAGACGCATCAAAGATGCATCCACTACTGGAGGAGAAAGTAAAGGGGATACTTTGGGTTCCTTGAGTGGGTACAGTTTGGTAAGTCTGTTGGACAGACTAAACTTCTTTTCTGGATTCTGCCACTCCTCCTTAATCAGCTCATCTAATTCGTCGATGAATGGGAAAGCCTCCGGAACCTTCTTGAGGTTTGGGAAATACTTTCTCTGTTTGGGCTGTATCGCCTCAAGCTCCTCCCAGTTAATCGCTTCCTTAACCGATCTGATGAACGGTTCTATGAGCGCAAAATCAAAGCCAGCTGATGCCTCCAACTCCTCATCATCCGACGGGAGTTCTTGATCTCTTGATGCACTGGGAATGGTGGGTGAGGTGCTATAGGCCGTAAACTCCACATCAGGAGTTGAGACCTGGGGAGTAGAGACTCCAGTGGGTTCTATGGAATCTGGCTCTTTCTCCCTGGTGGCTTCATCTATGCACTTGCGGCAGGCTAGTTTGTCTGGGAGGGCCGTGGCCCCACATACCCAGCAAGCGTTCCCGGCTGGGCGGGAAGGGTGCGTAGAGGATTGGTGTCCTCGTGCAGGGGATCTTCTGTGGTAGGGACGGCTATGTCTTGAATGGGATCGACTCCGTCTACGACTCCCCTTGCGGCCTGAGCGACTTCTTCCGCGTGAGCGGCTGCGTCTATGGCCGGAGCGGCTTCTCCTGTGCGAAGATTCTCTTCGTCCTGACTTGGATGATCTTGCGGACCTGACAGGACTGACCAATTAGGTAGCGTTAGTACGGTCCTGCTCTCTTTTTCAATCTTCTCTACTTACCACTGGAATCCCCCCCTTACCTATTAGGCTGGTGGTGATCTGCTGGGGCAGCGGCCTCCATAGGAAAGGAAGATGAGTACCTGAGAAGGGTATAAGAAGGTAAGAGCATGCAACCAGGCCCCAAAAAGACAGTGCATAAGTATTAGACACTTACCCAGAGGGGGGGGGTACTTTAGGAATGCAGTAAGTCAAAACACAGCAGTCAAAAGTCTTCCAGAAAGCAAGGAGAGCTCAGAAATGACAAACAGGGCTTTTAAAACTGCCGCCATGGCCGCCGAGGTCACGACCCGCTCGCGCATGCGCAGTAGCGGCGCGAGGCGCCCGGCGCCATCTTGGAAACTGGCAAAATCGAAAGGACGCCCTGATGGTGCGCACTGCCGAGACGCTCGGGAAGCCTGTAGGGAGGCACAGAGGGACCACAGAGCCCAGCAAAGGAGGAGAGAGAGAGAGAAAAAAAAAAAAGTGAAGCAAAGTAGCATGGAGACCGCTGCACAACAACTAAGCCTGTTTAAGGCTTATACTGGAGCCGCAACATACCCCCGAGATCACCAGAGCGGGGCTTCTTCCATCTAGCTCGTTTAGAGGCTGTACAGGTAAGGACTTCCACCCAGGAGAGGCTAGAACCTGGCTGGGGCGAATTCGGTAAGGGGGTGCTTCTGATATGTTCGGTCCTTCAGGTGAGGAAAAATAAGAGAATACTGGGCAGGGGCCATCTCTACAATTTATAGCTATGTAGTCCTATCAGGTTGTGGGGGCGGAGTCACAACCCAAAGTGTATGCTGCCATGATGCGACAGGAAAACAAGTTTAAATATTATTCAAATAGAATTGAATAACATTAAATAAAATTAAAAAAAACTAAAAAAGCAGAAAAATAATAGTTAAGTGGAGAAGGAGAAGAAGCAGTTACTTAGAGCTTAATTAGGAGGTAATTATAGGTAACCTAAGAGCGAATAAAGCTTAAGTATTATATTTTATTTAAAAATACATTTTTTTACATGTCTGGTTGTTTTAACTTATAGGAACAGAAATAAAAACTCCCCCAAGGGATACAGACAGCAAAAGAAAACCTGACAGAAATATTAACCATTCCTTACTCTATCCAAACCTAAAAAAGTCAAAGTTTTATCTTTAGATATACTTTAAAACATTTGTTTTGTTTTGTTTTGTAAAATTGTACATTTTACGCTTAATGTATTATGTCTGTATTATCTAGATTACATTTTTTTCTAAAGCAGAGCAATTTTATATTAATAGTTACATTACAGGTAAAATATCACTTTTTAACATAAATTAGTCCTAAAATCATTACAGCCTACATTTTATTAACAATCTTTTACCTTTCTTAACCCCTTCCTGCCCAGTCCTGGCATTCCTTTAACAGCATCTGAACGCCTGGAAAAGGCAGAGGATCAGACAATCACATGACCATTGTGATTGGCTATCTTCAAGATCACATGATCAGGACCTACTACCAAAAATCATTAGTACAGACTGGGATCTTTTTTTTTTTAAATTCCTTTATTTTGATACACAGAAGGCATAAAAATACAGTTCGAGTTACAGCAGGTCACTTAATCCATATATTCCTATTGTTAAATCATATACAGTAAAACTGTAGACCAAGATCAAGTTATTTACCAAACAAATATGGTAGCATACATGTATTCCAGCCAAAAGTATATCCTTTACAAAACATATTATATCAAGGTTGCCTACAAATGGGCCTCCTTGCATAAACCTTAACCTGTTTATGAACAGTTTTGAAATATATTATAATATTTAAACCTTTAGAGACAGAAATGTCTTTTGCTATACAGGTGCGTGTTTCTTGCTCACCTTAAAAAATATCTTCACATTATAATTGTTATCGCCGTCACCACGGCTGGATTAGTGAGCGGTCAAAACAAAAGAAACTACAGAAAAGAAAAGAGTGGGAGGTGGGGAGAAAAGCGGGGAAGGAAGGGGAGGGGAGGTGTAATGGGGTGGGAAAGGGGCAAAAAAGAAAAGGATATAAAGGCATGGTCGCGGCATCGCCCCCAACTTGGTTCCACCTGTCCCGCCCCAGAGGGATGTGTACAGATATCTGTTTCAGTGGGGTCCATGGGGTTATTCTCAGGTAGATAAGGATTGTGTCTGGGCTATGTCCTGTAGATATATGTCGGTGCCAACAAAATATCTCCAGGGTCTCCATTTTTCCATAAATTGTTCCTCTTTGTTTTGTAGGGTTGCCGTCAGTTCCTCCATACGTAAAATACAGTTAACTTTTGAGTACCACATGACCCTGGTCGGAGGTAGGGGATTCCGCCAGAGCGCCGGAATGCATGTTTTTGCTGCGTTCAGGAGTTGCATTGTCAATGTTTTCTTGTACTTTTGAATCGGTCTCGTGGTCAGGTGTAGGAGGCATGCTGCCGGGTTATCCCTGAGATCGACCGAGGTCAGACTTTGGATTGTTGAAGTCACCCCCTCCCAGAAGGGTCTCAGGAGTGGGCACGACCAAAAGACGTGAAGCATACTTCCTGCTTCCCTGTCACACCTCCAACACCTATCCGACAGTGACGGGTTCATTTTGTGTAACACGTATGGGACTCTGTACCACCTGGTCAGGATTTTGTATCCCGCTTCTTGGTAATGACTCGCAATCGATGACTTGTGTGCCAACACCAAGACCCTCTCTCTTTGTTGAGTGGTGAGCTGAGTCCCCAGGTCCCTTTCCCATTTCAGGAGGAACTCTGGAGTTGAGTCCTCCCCTTGTCTTGTTAGGATACTGTATAAGAATGACAGTGTGTGTCTTATAGGTTCCCCCGATTTGCAGAGAGATTCCAGAGGAGTGTGACTACGGGGGACATAGGGTATTTTCTGGAGGGTCTTCAGGTAGTGTCTAAGTTGAAGAGTACTGAGGCTGTCTAATGGAGGGTCAATGAGTCTGGAGAGGGTGGAGGCGGTTGGGAGTTCTCCCTGGGGCCAAATCTCGCCCAGGGACTGTTTTTCACACCTCGCCAATTGTCTCAATCTGCGACTTGTGAGTCCGGGGGAGAAGTCCGGGTTACCTATAATAGGAGTCATGGGGGAGGGCAACGGTGACACGTCTGTGGTACGGAATACTTTCCTCGCCACCTGTAGGGTGGCACCTATTAGCGGGTGTGATTTCATGTCTGCCGGCGGAGTTGACATTAGCCACGGGGATGGAAGTAAGGGCAAAGAGGAGTCTTCAATTTCCATTTCTACCCATTGTTTGGAGTCTCTGTTGCAGTGCCAGTCAGCGATCCAGGCCAAATGAACCGCTTGGTAATATCGAAAGATGTCCGGGAGACCAATGCCCCCCTTTTCTTTGGGTTTAGTCAGTGTTTGCATTTTTGTTCTGGGGGATTTATGAGACCAGATAAACTCCCTGATGATAGACTGAATTTGCTTAAAGAAGGTAGTTGGTAACTGGATCGGTAATGTTTGAAGTATATATAAAATCCGGGGTAGGGCCGTCATTTTCAGGGCGTTACAACGTCCAAACCAGGTCAAGGTAAGTTTGTGCCACGTCTGGAGATCTATCTTAAGTCTCTGAAGTAGGGGTGCGAAGTTGCTGGTATACAAGTGTGCCAAGTCTGGGGTGACGTCCACCCCCAGGTAGCGGATAGATTTCTCCGCCCATCTAAAGGGGAAAGATTTGCTCATGTTTGTTGCTACCTTAGCTGGTAATGTGATATTCAACACCGCGGACTTGGCACAGTTGACTTTGAAGTTTGATGTTTCCCCATATAACCGAAGAGCTGACAAAATGTTGGGCAGAGTGATCTGTGGGTTGGAGACAAAAAAGATCAGGTCGTCGGCGAAAGCCGCGATTTTATGATGACCAGAGGGCTTTGCAATTCCCGTTATATTGGGGTTCCTTCGGATGCTACACATGAACGGCTCGAGGGTCAGAATGAAGATTAGTGGGGACAGGGGGCACCCCTGTCTCGTCCCATTTGAAATGTCAAAGAATTCCGAACGCCACTCATTGACCCGTACCGCCGCCGAGGGAGTCGAGTACAAAGATGATATCCAGCCTCTCATGTTTGGGCCCATACCAATATGTTCCAGGGTGGCCCGCATAAAATGCCAGGCCACCCTATCGAAAGCCTTCTCTGCGTCCGTGGAGAGGAGCAGAAAAGGCTTTTTGACTGATCTCGCTTCATGTATGAGATTGAGAACTCTAATGGTGTTGTCTCTCGACTCCCTCAGCGGCACAAACCCTGCCTGGTCTAGGTGGACCAGGTGTGGGATATGTGGCAGGATTCTGTTAGCCAGGATTTTGGAAAATAATTTCAGATCCACGTTAAGCAATGCAATCGGGCGATAATTACAGCAGTAGTTGAGATCCTTCCCTTCTTTTGGGATCAGGGATATAAATGCCCTTAGTGAGTCTACCATGTTAGTACTGCCCTCCTTTAATGTGTTGTACGCTTTCAGAAAATGTGGCGATAGGTTAGGCCCAAAAGTCTGGTAGTAGGTCAGGGTGAAGCCGTCCGGCCCCGGTGCCTTCCTGGGCTTCGTTTGTGCCAGGGCTAGCGATAGTTCTTCCTGAGTAATGTCCGCTTCAAAGGCATCACGTATATCAGTTGGTAAAGTAGGCATACCCGAGGACCTGACGTATTCACCCGCTGACCTCTCCTTCTCCGCCAATACTCCAACAGGTTCCCCCTTGTGCAAATTGTATAATTGTTGGTAGTACTCAACAAATTCGCTGGCTATATCCCTGGAGGTATGGACCTTTGCCCCCTGAGAGGTCACTATAGATGGAATGTAAGTGCGCTGTCTCGGGCCACGAAGGAGTCTGGCCAACATGGTACCTGGCTTATTGGAGAATTCAAACATAGATCTTCTGGCCCAAGCCAGATTCTGTAGCATTTTATAGTACAAAAGGTCCTTCAAATCACCCCTAGCCTTCAATAAAGCCTTGAGGTGTGTTTCGGCCAAAGACTTCTTGTGTAGCAGCTCGAGAGACCGCACCTGGGATATCAAAAGATCGATCTGTTTGGTTCTTTCCCTTTTTTTTGCAGCCCCTATCCTAATTAGTTCACCCCTTATTACACATTTATGGGCCTCCCATATTGTCATTGCAGACATCAAGGGGTCTGTGTTTTCTGAGAAATAATTGGTTAGTGCCCTACTTATCTCTGTACGTACTTCAGGGATTTGTAACAATGACTCGTTTAGTTTCCATGTTGGGGGGGATCTGAGTTCCGTGTCCCAGCATATGGTTACATGCGTGGGAGCATGGTCAGATAGGGAAATGTAATCAATTTGGGATGAAGTAACATAAGGGAGGTCTTTATGCTGGATCTGGAAGAAGTCTATCCTGGAGTATGTTCCATGCACCGCAGAGAAGTAGGTATAGTCCCTCTCCTCCGGGTGCATGATCCTCCAGGGATCCACCAACTGCAGGCCAATCAATTCCTGTTTGAGTTTTTTCAGGTAGGCGAAGGACAAGTGAGACGCTCCTCTCGAAACGTCAAGAAGAGGCTCAGGGGCAAAATTAAAATCACCGCCCATCAGAAACAAACCCTCTCGGAATTCTAGGATTAAGGGGATAAGTGATCGCAAGAAGGACAGGTGGTCAGAATTTGGGAAATAGACGTTGACCAGGGTCACTGTGGTATTTCTGATTTTGCCTTTTAAGAGCAGGTAGCGCCCAAGTGGGTCCGCTCTCTCCTCCAACAGTGTCCACGGCAAAGATCTGGCTATCAATATGCTAACCCCCTTCGATTTTGACAAAGGGGAGGGAGCGTGGTACACATTGGGAAAATCCCTGTTGCGAAGTCTGGGAACTGCCGACTGTTTGAAATGCGTTTCTTGAATGAATGCCACCTGCGAGCGTGTTTTTTTCAGGTTTGAGAGTAATCTGGAGCGTTTTTCCGGAGTCGCCAGACCCCGGACGTTGAGGGAGGTAAATTTTATCTCTCCTCGTGTGCGCGAACCCGAGGGAATTCCCGGGGGGGCCATGCCGCGTACCAATACCAAGCAAAAAATATATATAAAAAAAAAAAAAAATTGCTCAGAGAGATATAAGGGGGGGGGGGGGGGGGGATGAAGGCAGAGGAGGAGTAGTGGGGAGGACTGGGAGAGAGAGAAGGGAAGAAGGAAGTGAAGCTAAGAGAAGAGGAAGAAAAATACTAGGAAGGACAAATAAATTATCCAACTGTTGCTATACTAAGCCTTGCGCACGTATGCGCTACCTATTAGTGGGAGTGGAAGACTAGTCTCTGCGACACAGCGGGAGACGTGTCGACAGGAGAGAACCGGTATAATAATAGATATCAAACTATTACCGCTATAAACGGAACATAAAATAATAAAAAGACTAAGAACAACTCTCTATTGCTATGTGTAGAACCTTCAGGCCGCGTGTATGTAAACCCCTGTAGAGCAGTTCACATAAACGCACAGTGGAACACATACACCAACTTTCTGTCCGCCACCTAGCTATCCTAGTGAACTCAAATGTCAAGTATCAGAACAGTAATAAGCTATACACAATTCCGTGTCTTTGGAATCAGGACACCCCCAGCGCCACCACCCCATGTCCCCAACAAAAAATAAAGGAGAAACGTTAAACGGAGGGTAACAAAAATGCCCCCTTTAGGAGTGCGGAGACATGGGGGGGGGGCACCGCGAAAAGGCCCCAACAGCATTTAGGGTCTAGACAACCATTTTAGGCATTACATCTCTGCACCAAGGGGCAAGGCATCCCAGTAACATACATACATAATAAGCCCCTTAAACTATACATGACCCACTCACGGAACCGTGTGGATATGTTATGAGCTCAGGGAGGACAGTCTGATCAAGATTCCGGTGAGGTGAGATTGTCTCTCGGGGATATCCTGGATCTTGAGCGCCATTGTCGTCTGCTGGGTCTTTGGGGTCTTGGAGATGCAGAACGTGGGTTGTTGAATGTAGTTGGGAAGTCCAGCCAGTTGGGTACAGAGAAACCGGGGATCGCCAAGAAACCAAACAAGTCAGGAAGCTGGTCCGGCCATCGCAGCACGAAAGAGTTGTTCCCTTTCAGGACAATCAAGTGAAAGGGGTGTCCCCATCTGTATGTGGCACCTGCTGCTTTGATTGCTTCCAGTAATGGTCGTAGTTGGCCTCTCATACGCAGGGTCAGTCGCGATAAATCTGGGAAGAGTTGCACAGAAGCACCATCAAAGTCCAAGGGGCCTTGGGTCCATGCCCTTTGTAGAATTTCTTCCTTAATTGTGTAATAATGGACTCTCGCCAATACATCTCTCGGCGCGGGATCATCTCCTCTCCTAGGACCCTGTACTCGGTGCACACGATCTAGTTCCAACTCATCTGTAGGTGGTTTGTCCAGCAATCGATTAAATATGGCCACTATCGTAGCTCTAAGATCACCCCCTGATGTGGCTTCTGGCAAGCCGCGCACCCTAATGTTGTTTCTCCTGCTGCGATTTTCGCCATCATCTATGGAAAGTTGCATCAGGATCAGGCGCTTTTTATAATCAACATGAGCCCTTTCCATGGCTGACATTCTGGACTCCAGGTGGGAAGTGGATGTCTCCACCTCAGATACCCTAGAGTCCACCGTATCTATCCTCTGCTTAAGGTCATGGATTTCTTTAGAAAGGGTATTCACAATAGTGGCTGCAGAGTCAGAAATGTCTTTTTTAGTAGGGAGAAGGGCGATCAGCTCTTTCCAGCCTTCAGGTAGTGCTGGCCCCTGTGTGTTGGCAGATTGTACAGTCTGAGCAAATGAGCAACTATCTATCCCCGGGATTTCCGGGGATAGGATCGGGGAGTCCGGTCTGTTATGGAGAGACCCGTTACCTTGAGAGGCACTGGGGAGCCCCTTGCCCGTCTTTTTGAGCGATGGTGTGCCTGTGTTGTTGTTGCGCGGCGGCGCCATCTTGGATTCCGGGGCCTGTGACGGAGCGGCCGAATTCCGCAAAAAATAAGCTGCAATGTCCGCGGTTTTGTTGGCTGCGGGTGATCCTGGAGGTCTGTCCGTCATGGACATGTAGTTGTTTACCCGGTAGGTCTACTAGAACCGGTTCCCAGCCTGTACGAGGCACGGAGCTCCCAGAAGAAGCAGCCTCACAGCGCCATTGCCAAGCCACGCCGGACGGACTGGGATCTTAACATGAGAGTCCTCATCAGGGTCCCCCCTTATATGAGAGTCCCTCTTCAATGCAGGGACGTGCATCCGCCCAAGGCTTGTTTGCCTCGCGGTAGATACGCCCCTGGCTGTGGCTGCACAGAGAGGTGCAGGATGTGTAGGAGGAGTTCTGTCTTTCTCTCTACTGTCGACTTCGGAGGTGAGGGCGCGGAGAGGTGAGCCTCTCGGTGGCTGCATGAAGAAGTGCAGCATTTGGCAGAGGTGTTCTGACCTTCTCTCTGCTGCTGACTGCTGAGACAATGTTGGGGTGCCGCAAATGCAGAAGAGCTGCAAGGGTTTTTGATCAAGCAACCTAGTCGTGTGAAACGCGTAACCTTTTGGCCCACCATTGCCTATGTCATTGCTTGTTTGTACATGCTTTTGCACTTTTTTATAAATCTTCAATTTTGCATCGTATTGGGAGTGTGGCCATTCTATTTTTGTTCATATATGTTCTCTGCAGCAGTGACAGGGCATGCACCCCACCTGATGCTTGTTTACCTGCAGCCTAGCAGATTTCACTTGGAGCAGTTATTTTGTTTCGTTTAGGTGCAAGGGCCACATGAAATGGCATGGACCATAGAAGGGAGGTGTTCTGTATTCTACAGAGCTGGGAATAAAATACAGTGTCTTGAAAAAGTATTCATACCCCTTGAGATTTTCCACATTTTCTCATGTTACAACCAAAAAGATAAATGTATTTTATTGGGATTTTATGTGATAGACCAACACAAAGTGGCACATGAGTGTGAAGTGTAAGGAAAATGATAAATGGTTTTAACATTTTTTACAAGTAAATATGTGAAAAGTGTGGCGTGCGTTTGTATTCAGCCCCCCGGAGTCAATATTTTGTAGAACCACTTTTCACTGCAATTACAGCTGCAAGTCTTTTTGGGGATGTCTCTACCAGCTTTGCTAGAGAATTATTTTTTTTTCCATTGTTCTTTGCAAAATAGCTCAAGCTCTGTCAGATTGGATGGAGAGCGTCTGTGAACAGCAATTTTCAAGTCTTGCCACAGATTCACAATTGGATTTAAGTCTAGGCTTTGACTGGGCCATTCTAACACATGAATATGCTTTGATCTAAACCATTCCATTGTAGCTCTAACTGTATGTTTAGGGTCGTTGTCCTGCTGGAATGTGAACCTCCACCCCAGTCTCAAGTCTTTTGCAGACTCTAGGAGGTTTTCTTCTAAGATTGCCCTGTATTTGGCTCCATCCATCTTCCCATCAACTCTGACCAGCTTCCCTGTCCCTGCTGAAGAAAAGCATCCCCACAACATGATGCTGCCACCACCATGTTTCACGGTGGGGATGGTGTGTTCAAGGTGATGTGCAGTGGTCGTTTTCCACCACACATAGTGTTTTGCTTTTAGGCCAAAATGTTAAATTTTGGTCTCATCTGACCAGAGCAACTTCTTCCACATGTTTGCTGTGTCTCTCACATGGCTTCTCGCAAACTGCAAACAGGACTTCTTATGGCTTTCATTCAACAATGTCTTTTTTCTTGCAACTCTTCCATAAAGGCCAGATTTGTGGAGAGCACGACTAATAGTTGTCCTGTGGAAAGATTCTCTCACCTGAGCCGTGGATCTCTGTAGCTCCTCCAGAGTTACCATAGGCCTCTTGGCTGCTTCTCTGATTAATACTCTCCTTGCCCGGCCTGTCAGTTTAGGTGGACGGCCATGTCTTGGTAGGTTTGCCATTGTGCTATACTCTTTCCATTTTCGGATGATGGATTGAACAGTGCTCCGTGAGATGTTCAAAGCTTGGGATATTTTTTTTATAACCTAATCCTGCTTTAAACTTCTCCACAACTTTATCCCTGACTTGTCCCGTGTGTTCCTTGGCCTTCATGATGCTGTTTGTTCACTAAGGTTCTCTAACAAACCTCTGAGGGCTTCACAGAACAGCTGTATTTATACTGAGATTAAATTACACACAGGTGGACTCTATTTACTAAGTAGGTGACTTCTGAAGGCAATTGGTTCCACTGGATTTTAGTTAGGGGTATCAGAGTAAAGGGGGCTGAATACAAATGCACGCCACACTTTTCACATATTTATTTGTAAAAAAAATTGAAAACATTTTTCATTTTCCTTTCAATTCACAATCAATCAACTGTGTTTACTCTTTTTAAATTTTTATTTCAAATTTTACATACCCCAATTCTTAATACCATGTATTGCCCCCTTTACAATCAATAACAGCTTGAAGTCTTTTGTGGTATTTGTGGATGAGGCTCTTTATCTTCTCAGATGGTAAAGCTGCCCATTCCTCTTGGCAAAAAGCCTCCAGTTCCTGTAAATTCTTGGGTTGTCTTGCATGAATTGCACGTTTGAGATCTCCCCAGAGTGGCTCAACGATATTGAGGTCAGGAGACTTAGATGGCCGCTCCAGAACCTTCACTTTATTCTGCTGTAGCCAATGACAGGTCGGCTTGGCCTTGTGTTTTGGGTCATTGTCATGTTGGAATGTCCAAGTATATCCCATGTGCAGCTTCCTGGCTGATGAATGCAAATGTTCCTCCAGTATTTTTTGATAACATACTGCATTCATCTTGCCATCAATTTTGACCAAATTTCCTGTGCCTTTGTAGCTCACACATCCCTAAAACATCAGCAATCCACCTCCATGTTTCACAGTAGGAATGGTGTACCTTTCATCATAGGCCTTGTTGACTCCTCTCCAAAAGAAGCGTTTGTGGTTGTGGCCAAAAAGCTCAATTTTGACCTCATCACTCTAATTGACTTTGTGCCAGAAGGTTTGAGGCTTGTCTCTGTGCTGTTTGGCGTATTGTAAGCAGGATACTTTGTGGCATTTGCGTAGTAATGGCTTTCTTCTGGCGACTCGACCATGCAGCCCATCTTTCTTTAAGTGCCTCCTTATTGTGCATCTTGAAACAGCCACACCAAATGTTTTCAGAGAGTCCTGTATTTCACCTGAAGTTGTTTGTGGGCTTTTTCTTTGCATCCCGAACAATTTTCCTGGCGGTTGTGGCTGAAATTTTAGTTGGTCTACCTGACCGTGGTTTGGTTTCAACAGAACCCCTCATTTTCCACTTCTTGTTTAGAGTTTGAACACTGCTGATTGGCATTCTCAATTCCTTGGCTATCTTTTTATATCCCTTCCCTGTTTTATACAATTCAACTACCTTTTCCCGCAGATCCTTTGACTATTCTTTTGCTTTCATCATGACTCAGAGTCCAGAAACGTCAGTGCAGCACTGGATGAAAGATGCAAGGGTCTGTCAGGAGTCCAGAAACTCATTGACCTTTTATACACACACACTAATTACAAGCAAACAGATCACAGGTGAAGATGGTTAAATTTAATAGCCATTCAAACCCCTTTGTGTCAACTTGTGTGCATGTTATCAGGCCAAAATCACCAGGGTATGTAAACTTTTGATCAGGGTCATTTGGGTAGTTTCTGTTGGTTGTTCACTAACCATGAGTGAAAGAAAAGTTTTTTTGTGTTATCATTCATATTCTCTGAAAAATGGCAAAGAAATCATACATTCTGTCAGGGTATGTAAACTTATGAGCACAACTATATATATATATATATATATATATATATATATATATATAGGAATACAAGAATTTATCTTATCTCATGGCTGCATATATAGGAATATTTTTGGAGAATCTCCCCAGCCAATCAGCAAATGTAACCATTTTTTATGCTTTATTTTATTTAAAATTGAAATAAGTACGGGTACATTGTCTCTTTAGTGATAATCAAGGTGCATCAGCAGTTTCTGTATATTCACTTTGCAGGTACTCTATTCACTAAAAAAGCCCATGAAGTATATTGGGTAAAGGACCCTTTGGAACTCTTAACAGTCAAATTCTGCTTTCCTGAAGTCGATGTTTCATTATGATATAATTACAGTTCTGTGTGCATGGGCTTTTGTTCCCTTCAGGACTGCTTTTCTATTCATACAAATCAATGGGAATGCAAAAGCATCTTGATGGAGCTTAGAAGGTGGTCATTTGTGGGTTTGAAGGTCAACTGTTGGTCACATGCATCTGTGAAGGAACCTCTATAGAATTAATTAGTATCTAAATCTGCCTTGACCCACCTACATAAGCTCTCTGCTAGTTATCCAGTAAGAAAGTATGCTTCTGGTTTAGTAAGATGTCATAAAGATTAGCGAGGGGGAAGGAACCTAACTTAGTAGGTTTATTAATTTGGAGCAGGGATTTTCAAGCAGAGTTCCATGGAACCCTAGGGTCCCTCAGGAGTTTGCTAGGGGGTCCTTGACCAATGAGCAATTTCTGCCTCTCAGATAAGTTCCCACTGGCCCCATTGATCTTTTTAGCTATCTGTTAGGGGGGAATACTCCCCAATGACCACAAGAGTAATGCCGCGTACACACGATCATACATTCTGACAACAAATGTTCGATGGGAGCTTGTTGTTGGAAATTCCGACCGTGTGTAGGCTCCATCGGACATTTTTTGTCGGAATTTCCGAAAAACAAAAATTTGAGAGCTGGTTCTCAAGTTTTCCGACAACAAAATCCGTTGTCGTAAATTCCGAGCACAAAATTCCACACATGCTTTGAATCAAGTATGAGGCGGAAGCACTCGGTATGGTAAAACTAGCGTTCATAATGGAGATAGCACATTCGTCACGCTGCAAATTTTGAAATCTTTCAATGCAGCACATTCTCTTCTTCTTTATAATACCAGAATTATGAAGTTGTTTTGCTGCTGATATTCACACAGAGTTCTGACAAACTGATTTCTTTATTATTTCTTGTGATCTCATGAATAATATTTTTTATTTTTTCACCAGATCTCCAGAATAATGTTTATAATTTTTGTTTACAGTGATCTCATTTTTTTTTAAATCAAGATCTCCTGTTTTTTTTATTTTTTTTTCTAGTGATCTCCATAATATTTTTTCTCGTTTTGTGTGTCAAGTTACCACAACGCCATTATTATCTTGTATATTTTATCCTCAAAGAGATTGGTTGGTTTTGGTGTCCCTTGTTAATTTGACATTGTATTTTTGAAATGTGCCTGCCTACTCACAAAAAAACTGTCATTTTTTCATTATAATATATAGCCAATGATTTAAGAAAAAAATATATACATTTATTAGGGGTCATAACAAAATAAAGAGGAAGGCAACGCTGGATAAACTGGTGAAATTAGCGAAGCCTTTGTACCCCAGGGCACACATCAACTATTTGACAGGCAAAATTGGGAGCCTGATGAGTCTATTTAATAGGAAGCACAATCTGGTCCAGGACTCAGAGAGATCAGGAACAGCAGCAGCTGAAAGATATGTCCCCAGGCTGTGGGCTTACAACAGCCTGCGTCTTTTGCCAGACCAGACCGAACCCAGGCCATCACTCTCTTGTCTTACTTACACGCTTGCTTCCACGCTTGCTTCCAGGCTGTGACTCTGGTGTTGGAGTTGTGGCAGAAGGTGGAGGAGGAGGATGGTCCAACTCACGCAGGTGGGTTTTAGTTGTGAGTTTGCCCCTCAGCTCCTTATTTAGGGCCACATATATCACTTCTTCACAAAAGAGGCATTGGCTCACCTCCATTTCCTGCATTTTGTTGGCAGCCTTACAAGCATAGGCCTCAAGAAGACTGGGGTGGTTCTGAAGCCTGCCAAATTAACCCAAGCGCTGACTCCTCCATGCTCCTCCCCTTGCTGGGCCTTTTTTGTTGAAGGCAGAGGGGAGAGACCTGGGATTTAGTCAGGCTACTGGGCCCGGCCACCTCTTGGCTGCCACTTACCCCCGCCACCTCCTGGCTGCCACTTTCCCCTGCTACCTCCTGGCTGCCACATTCTACAGCCTCCTCCTGGCTGAGGATTTCCTGTGTATGAAAAAGGGACATAGTTTTAGTTTATTGTTCATCAATCACACACAATTTTGAGAAATATGTTGAACAATGCTATACCTGACTCAAGCTGGGCTCCTCCACATCTTCTTCCTGGGTGGAAGGCTAGGGATGAGCTTCGAGTTCGAGTCGAACTCATGTTCGACTCGAACATTGGCTGTTCGCAAGTTCGCCGAACAGCGAACATTTTGGGGTGTTCGCGGCAAATTCGAATACCGCGGAACACCCTTTAAAAGTCTATGGGAGAAATCAAAAGTGCTAATTTTAAAGGCTTATATGCAAGTTATTGTCATAAAAAGTGTTTGGGGACCTGGGTCCTGCCCCAGGGGACATGGATCAATGCAAAAAAAAGTTTTAAAAACGTCCGTTTTTTCAGGAGCAGTGATTTTAATAATGCTTAAAGTCAAACAATAAAAGTGAAATATCCCTTTAAATTTCGTAGCTGGGGGGTGTCTATAGTATGCCTGTAAAGGGGCGCATGTTTCCCATGTTTAGAACAGTCTGACAGCAAAATGACATTTCGCAGGAAAAAAAACATTTAAAACTACTCGTGGCTATTGCATTGCCGGTCCGACAATACACATAAAAGTGCATTGATAAAAACGACATGGGAATCTCCCACAGGGGAACCCCGAACCAAAATGTAAAAAAAAAAATGACGTGGGGGTCCCCCTAAATTCCATACCAGGCCCTTCAGGTCTGGTATGGATATTAAGGGGAACCCCTGCCAAAATGTAAAAAAAAAATGACGTGGGGGTCCCCCTAAATTCCATACCAGACCCTTCAGGCCTGGTATGGGTTTTAAGGGGAACCCCGCGCCCAAAAAAACACCAAAAAACGACGTGGGGTCCCCCCAATAATCCATACCAGACCCTTATCCGAGCACGCAACCTGGAAGGCCGCAGGAAAAGAGAGGGGGGCGAGAGAGCGCCCCCCCTCCTGAACCGTACCAGGCCACATGCCCTCAACATTGGGAGGGTGCTTTGGGGTAGCCCCCAAAACACCTTGTCCCCATGTTGATGAGGACAAGGGCCTCATCCCCACAACCCTGGCCAGTGGTTGTGGGGGTCTGCGTGCGGGGGGCTTATCGGAATCTGGAAGCCCCCTTTAACAAGGGGACCCCCAGATCCTGCCCCCCCTGTGTGAAATGGTAAGGGGGTATAAAAGTACCCCTACCATTTCACTAAAAAACTGTCAAAAATGTTAAAAATGACAAGAGACAGTTTTTGACAATTCCTTTATTTAAATGCTTCTTCTTTCTTCTATCTTCCTTCATCTTCTTCTTCTGGTTCTTCTGGCTCTTCTGGTTCTTCCTCCGGCGTTCTCGTCCAGCATCTCCTCCGCGGCGTCTTCTATCTTCTTCTCCTCGGGCCGCTCCGCACCCATGGCATGGGGGGAGGCTCCCACTCTTCTCTTCATCTTCTTCTCTTCTTCATCTTCATCTTCTTCATCTCCTTCTTTTCTTCTCTTCTTCTCTTCTTCATTTTCTTCTCCGGGCCGCTCCGCATCCATGCTGGCATGGAGGGAGTCTCCCGCTGTGTGACGGCGTCTCCTCGTCTGACGGTTCTTAAATAACGGGGGCGGGGCCACCCGGTGACCCTGCCCCCCTCTGACGCACGGGACATGATGGGACTTCCTGTGGCATTCCCCGTGACGTCACAGGGAAGTCCCGTCAAGTCACCGTGCGTCAAAGGGGGGCAGGGTCACCGGGTGACCCCGCCCCCCGTTATTTAAGAACCGTCAGATGAGGAGACGCCATCACACAGCGGGAGCCTCCCTCCATGCCAGCATGGATGCGGAAACAGTCTGCCAAAACAGACAATTGTACGACACTTCCAAGCAATGTTTCATATTCCTATTTCTTGCCTCAAATATCTGTGTTCTAAGTATACCTATTTTTTATTCACGTAGGGGAGAAAAGAATCGAGACATCAGAGGACACCAGGGACCCACAACCTCCTAAAGAAGGGAAAATCCCAAAACCACAACCTCAGGATGTGGAGGAAGGAGAGGTTTATGAATTGGGCGAAATAGTGACCACAACACGTGAGTGTCTGAGACCACAGCTTCAGGTAATAGATTGATGCCTGCATATTTCTAATACATGGTGTGTGTTTTTTATTTTAGGTGATGTGGATGTTGTGGAAGAAGAATCTCATTTTACAAGTGCAAGTGCACACGTCCTCATCAGGGAGATCATGGTGTGCAATCGTGATTTACAGAAGATCAAGGAAGACATCAATGATGTGGAAAAAAGACTCAAAAACATCATTGATATTTTAGGCAGAATATAAAACACCCACATTTTTTAATTTTTTTATTAATTATTTTATTAATTTATTATTATTTTTTTCTAAAAAATGTTGAAAGCCAAATTTTGAAGATGCGCACAGTGTGTCAACATGTGCTATCTGCCATAACGGGACATCAAGGTACGCGTATTATGGGTGCAACCCCTTCCTTGCAACTAAAGTAGGTGAGAGAAAGGGGTTGCACCCCCGAAACCCGTCCATTGATCCCCCATGATGGGAGCTAGCACATGTTGACATTAGGCATGGGATCAGGAGGGAAATCCCCATTTTGACTCCCAATTTGTGTGCATCTTCAAAATTTGGCTTTCACAGGGGTGAGATCACCCCATCTGATGAAGGCAAGATTAACACAGTTTGGACATACTAATGTCTGATATTGCCTTCAATTTATCAAAGTTGAACTTTGTAAGATCCTGAGTTGTGTATTGTTTTATGTTTTTAAAAACATGCCTGTTTACCACAAAAGCATATTTGTACTGTCCAAAAAAATATTTTAGTCAAAAAAATATGTTGGTTTGTTCAAAAAGCCTTTTCTAAACGCACATGTGAATGTGCACAGAGTAAACATTTTTCTACTCAGCAATGTGTGGCTTCTTCTTTCAATGCTCAATAGCAGTTTTTGGCTTACATTAGTGTTTACAGTGACAACAGGGGTTGTTTCCTAAAGGCAAATCCACTTTGCACTGCAAGTGCACTTTCAGTGCAGTTTCAGAGCACTTTCAAGTGCACTTTTGCAGTGCACTTGTAGTGCAAAGTGGATTTTCCTTTAGTAAATAACACCCACAGTGCTTTATTATTTACATCAGGCCATTTTCGTCACTCCAAAAAAATTATTCAGGGTACTGAAAATGATGAATATTTTTATCATTAATGCATTACATACATTAACAACAAAAACAAGGTGTGTGTGTGTAGCAGAACCACAACATAATAGTTAGCTGAAAAAGAGATTGTCACCTTATGTATCCAAGAAATTACATTTGCACTATTGAAGAAAATGGCCAAAAAAAAGCCCAAAACCCAGGAGACAGCTAAAAGAAACACAAGCAGTAAACCAAAGGAAATATTTTTCAGTTTAAAATACAAATTTATTTAAAAAATAGATTTATTTAAATACAAATAATGTGATGTTAAAGGATAAAAGTTACCCTAATATAGTCCTTCTGCAGGACCTGAATGATGGCAGAACAGGTCTCTGGAATAATTATCCCCAGAGCCTGGGGGGAGATGCCTTTCGAGGACTTGATGCCCTGCAGACTTCTCCCCGTCGCCAAGTACCGCAAGGTGGCGACGAACCTTTTGCTCAGGAGTGATGGCTTGCCGCATGCAGGTGTCCTGCTTCGTAATATAAGGGGACAGCAAAGCCAGCAGATGGTGAAAAACGGGGTCCGCCATCCGGAGATAATCCCTGAAATCATCAGGATTATTCTCACGGATCTCCCGAAACAAAGGCATGTGCGAGAATTGGTCATATTGGAGCAACCAATTCTTCGTCCATGAACTCCTCCTCTCCCTGTTCAGGGACTGGGCTTGGGTCAAAGTAAGAACCCCAACACCAAGCCCCTGCACAGCACGAACTCTACGATGAGTATGTACCCGCAACATGGCTTAAAAACGGTCGGCTGGTCAGACCGAACTAACGCACTGAAAAGCAGAATGGCCTGAGAAGAGCGACCTGAAATTCAGAAACGAGCAGACAAGAACGCACTGAAAACCAGATACAAACCCACAAGCACAAACTGAAGAGCAGTAATGAACTGAAAATCACGAATCGTCTCTCACCAAACTTCTACTAACACGAGATAAACATGAGATTAGTAGAAGGAGCCCAACGGGTGGCGCATTGGATATTGAACTTCCTCTTTATAGTGCCGTTGTACGACAGTGCGTTCTCGACGATCGGAATTTCCAACATTTGTGCGACCGTGTGTATGCAAGACAAGCTTGAGCCAACATCCGTCGGAAATAAATCCCAGGATTTCGTTGTCAGAATGTCCGATTGTGTGTACACGGCATATGGAGCATTTATCCCATTGAACATCACACTACTGTATTATGACTCCACTATGTTGATGTAGTATTATTTAGCAGGGGTTCCCTGAGACCTGTACGTTTTTTCAAGAGTTCCTCTGTGTTGAAAAGGTTGAGAAATGCTGATTTGGAGGATACCTTCTTGTTTCCTAATTGTTAGACCTTCTGTCAAAGAATGAGGAGGCAAGAAAACTTGATGTGATTTACAGGATTATAGGTGTGAAGCAGCACAGGGTTCAGGGGCTCTGCAGCTTAATGGAGCTTAGAAGGAGGTCAGTGGGTTAGAAGGTCAACTGCTAGCTACATGCACCTGTGAAGGAACTAAGAATTACCTGCACTCTTTCACCTATACAAGCCCTATGTGAGTTACCCAATAAAGAAGTATTGGCTAAGACATGCCATGAAGATTGACAGTGGGCAAGGAATCTAACTCCACAAGGTAATTGGAGAGTTTCTACATGTTTTTTTTTATTGTTTGACCTCCAGTCAAAGAATGAGAAGGCTAGGAACTCTTAGGTTGCTTACAGGACCATCAGTGTGAATTGGTATGGGGTCCAGATGTTCAAACTGGGGCATAGTGTTCTGAGAACCCCTTTACTAGTTCATGTCCGGGAAAGGGCAGGGTGGTCATAGTCAAATCAATGGCAGTGTGAACTTTTTCTTTTTGACTAGTTTTAAAAAGAGCATCAGCATTTTCTTTTATAAAAGAATTATATGTAGCAAAACACAACTGTTATATTATTAAGAGACAATGCCATACTTACTTGTGAGGTAGCATAATGTGCCTGAAATGCAGAATGTCGCCATTGTGCATTTATCGTGTACTTATGTCGGCAAGGGAACCGCAATGAAGATTGAAACAAAATATTTATCCGCTCCAAGCATCCCCCCATACACATCCCCATATAACGAGGCTCCCAGGATAACTGACAGCCACATTTCAGTGTGGAAATAATTCCTCTATACAGCTTTCATCTCCGAATGCAAAAAAACCTTATCACTATCGGCCAGCAGCTCACAGAGAAACAGCACATAGCAAATAAAAATACATTCGTGGCATGTTTCCTTCATGCCAAATTGCAGGGAAAAATAAATAAACTCAAATCTCTTGAGATGCAACTTGCTTGCAAAGTAAATTTAAATAATGCATGGTCTTGTCTTTTTTTTTTTAATTGCCTTCTTCCTAGAGGCTTTTCCAAATATTAAATAAAAATTGTCATCCGCTGTAGATGGCCTGTCTAAGGTGGCGTAATTAGTAACCAGAATCTTTAGGTCTTCTACGATAATGTCACTTTTTTTCAACTAATAAAAATCATATACTTCCTTAATTGATTAGGGCAGAACTGTTAACAATAACAGGAACAAAATTGGTATTGAGTAGACTTAGTTGGATTTGAATTTGTAGCCATTGAAATAATACTTTTAATGAAAGAAACTGTGTGGTGAAGGAAAAAAAAAAAAAAAAATATATATATATATATATATATATATATATATATATATATATATATATATATATATATTTATTTATATATAAAGATGGCACGCAAATTATATTTTTTCTTATATCATCAGACTTAGTTGAATTTTAATTTGTAGCTGTTGAATTAATAATTTTTTTATTATGAATGAAAACTTTTAATTTTAATGTCCATTACTGGATATTTAATTTGTTTTATTAAAAAAACTATAGTAAAAAAAAAGAAAACAAATGACGTAAGTTGAGTTAATAATTTTTGAATATGAATGTAATTTTTAGGGTCCATCATTGGATATTCAATTCTTTTTTTGAACTGTGTGGTTAAGAAAAAAATAAAGAAAAAAATAACATTATATATAGATATATATATATTTCCTTGTCTGATGAAGCGGTATAATGTAGCACTAAAAAAGGTTGCAGTATATTACTGCGTGTATGTGTATATATATATATACATTTTTGCCATTTAAATGTATAATTTCCAATTTTTCTGCTTGCTAATTTGTATTAGTTTATGAACACATACCTATTAGGCACTTCTAATTATCAGTCATAACACGATAAATAAATTGATGATCACAGTTCAGGAAGTTAACTCTAATTTGACCCATAATTTAATTGTAGGAATATTTTATTTTCCGCTGAATTTCAAGATACAGATTAAGCCGTACAAAAAAAATAATATTTTTTTTTCCGTCATTGAATCCCTTGACTGACACTCTTAAATACACGTTTCCTGCCATTAGCTCCGGTGATAGTTCCATTCTGTAAGAAGGAAATATATTACTGCTAAACAGATGTACAGGAGTAATTCTTTCCTGTGCATGGGATTCTTTAATCTTGCGCGATCTGACATGGTTTCATCTTAACGTACCGTCATGTCGAGATAATGACATCCTCCTTGCATGTCTTTAGCATCTATTCAAATCTTGTTAAAACATGAGTAAAATATGAGATGAACAGGATTCACTTTATAAATTCCTCATTATCCATATTTTTTTTTTGCCATTCCTTGAAGGAGTCGAGAAAGCTGTGAAGTGTCACAGCTAATGGATGGTGGAAGTTTATGAATCGCACCTGGGTGTCAGTCAGAAGGATTCGCTCCGCCAGGCTGTGTTTGGGCCTCAAGCCATTATTTCATAATTTATACGCAGCTGATTGGATGGTCAGCTTGTCATATTTAAAAAGAAGACCTTTGCCCCAAGATCTTGCAATCGACTTGTTGTTGCAGAGAACACTGGGTGTTTTTTCACCTTTTTTTATTTTTTTTTTTACATTTTTATGATTTAAAAAGTCAGTCCACCCAAATGGCATATTTCAGTAGTCTTGGGATCTCTGGTGCTGATATCTCCTCACCATAGTTCCTGGCTCTGGTCCCGCCTAGCTTAAGGTGTATCCCCCTGCCTTTTCCCTTTTAGACACATTTCAGCTCATTGACAAAATGAACTGTAAAAGGTTATCCATATATCAAAGATAGTGGTCACTAAATGTGTTTCTTGCAGGAATTGGTGGTAGATTGAGATTTTGATGTGAAAACAGTGATTTCCACTTTCCTGAAAGTTAGTTGAAAACTGCCTTTCATTTTACCATATAGATCTGGGCCGAACACCCCCCCCGGTTCAGATTGCACCGAACCCAATTGAAGTCTATGGAACCCGAACTTGAAAATTGAAAAGTGCCCATTTTGAAGGCTTATATGCTTATTATTGGCCATAAAAAGGGTATAGGGACCCAGGTTCTGCCCTGAGGGTCAATGCAAAAAAACTTTTAAAAAAGATAGTTTTTAAATGAGCACCGATTTTAATTATGCTTCAAGTGAAACAATAAAATTCCTTTAAAAATAGTGCCTGGGGTCCCCTTAGCCTGCATGTAAAGTGATGCATCTGTACCGTGTAAAGAACCTACTGCAGCAAACCTGACATTTATAAAGAAAAAAATGACAACACCATTGCCGGCAATAGAAAAATCTGAAAAAAATGGTGTGGGGGTTCCCCCCCAATCCATACCAGGGTCTGGTGTGGATTTTAAGGGGCACCCCTTGCCAACATTTTAAAAAAATGTTGTGGGGTCCCACAAGGGCCTCTTCCCAACAACCCTGGGCTGCGGTTGTGGGGGTCTGCAGGCAGGGGGCTTATCAGAATCTGGAAGCCCCCTTTAACAAGGGGGCCCCCAGATCCTGCCTTCCCCCTATGTGAATGAGTACGGGGTACATAGTACCCCTACCCATTCACCAAAAAAGTGTCAAAGAAGTAATAAAAACACACACACAGTTTTTGACAATTCCTTTATTAAAAATAAAAAATGTTGATGTAGATCCATTGTCAATCACGACAACGACAAAACCGCTGGCCATGAAAAAAGCAAAAAAAACCTCTAGGCTAACCGTCGTGTGCCTGCTCCGCCATCTGACAGTTTTTATATAGGTAAGGGGCAGAGCCACCTAGCGATGTCACCTGGTGGCACTGCCCCCTTGTGACATCACCAACCCAGCATGCACCCCCCCATGTTGAGGGCATGTGGCTTAGTATGGTTCAGGAGGGGAGGGGGGCGCTCGCTCGTCCCACCCTTCCCTGGCCTGCCGGGCTGCATGATCGGATAAGGGTCAGTCATTAGATCACCAGTCATTAGATCACCAGTCATTAGATCACCATCATAAGGGGGGCAGCTGTAACAAGGGGAAACAAAGTCCCGCTCATTTTCTAAGATGGCCCACTCTTGAGAAACAGTGAAGAACATGGCATGTTAAATCAGTAAAAGATCAGCTGTAGGAAATTCTGTAGGAATACTGGTGACTAGTCTTATGTCTTGCCTTTTTGGCTATAGCTTCCACAGTACACGTCCTCTTTAATATGGATGAGCCAACAGTTTGGTCTGTCCAGGTGTTCAGATGAATGCCTGAATATTTTCCTGTTTGGCCCCCTATTCAGATGAAGCCATGCATTATATAGAAGTGGCATTTCTGCTTCTATATATGACAACTTCCAGCTACCAAAGGTTCCTAAGAAAACAGAGTGTCCCTTCAAACTGGCACATTTACTTATATGGCCGTGAAACCCCAGCCATGTAAGTAAAGGAGCGGAGATAGCAGTGACATCACTGACCAAATATGATCACTGTCCATTTTTAGGTAATGGCATTGACCAGATAATTGCCTTGGCCATATTGGGTCAATGATGTTAATACTATCCCCACCTCTTCTCTTATATACAGAATCTCACAAAAGTGAGTACACCCCTTAAATTTTTGTATATTTTATTATATCTTTGCATGTGACAACACTTAAGAAATGACACTTTGCTACAATGTAAAGTAGTGAGTGTACAGCTTGTATAACAGTGTAAATTTGCTGTCTCCTCAAAATATATCAACACACAGCCATTAATGTCTAAACAACTGGCAACAAAAGTGAGTACATTCCTAAGTGAAAATGTACAAATTTGGCCCAAAGTGTCAATATTTTGTGGCCACCATTATTTTCCAGCACTGCCTTAACCCACTTGGGCATGGAGTTCACCAGAGCTTCACAGGTTGCTACTGGAGTCCTCTTCCACTCCTCCATGACGACATCACGGAGCTGGTAGATGTTAGAGACCTTCCACTTTCCGTTTGAGGATGCCCCACAGATGCTCAATAGGGTTTAGGTCTGGAGACATGCTTGGTCAGTCCATCACCTTTACCCACAGCTTCTTTAGCAAGGCAGTGAACATCTTAAAGGTGTGTTTGGGGTCGTTATCATGTTGGAATACTGCCCTGCGGCCCAGTCTCCGAAGGGAGGGGATCATGCTCTGCTTCAGTATGTCACAGTACATGTTGGCATTAATGGTTCCCTCAATGAACTGTAGCTCCTCAGTGCCGGCAGCACTCATGCAGCCCCAGACCATGACACTTCCACCACCATGCTTGACTGTAGGCAAGACACACTTGTCTTTGTACTCCTCACCTGGTTGCCGCCACACACGCTTGACACCATCTGAACCAAATAAGTTTATCTTGGTCTCATCAGACCACAGGAGATAGTTCCAGTAATCCATGTCCTTAGTCTGCTTGTCTTCAGCAAACTGCTTGAGTGTAGGGATAGTGTTCTTAGGATCATAGTCAGCATTTTTCTTCCTCCAAAACGGTGAGTCGAGTTAATGCCAAAGAACTCAATTTTGGTCTCATCTGACCACAGTACTTTCTTCCAATCCTTCTCTGAATCAGTTAGATGTTCATTGGCATGACTGTACATGTGCCTTCTTGAGGAGAATGACTTTTTGTATTTGGAGGAAGAAAAATGCTGACTATGACCCTAAGATCACCATACCAACAGTCAAGCACGAGGTGGAAACATTATGCTTTGGGGCTGTTTCTTCTGCTAAAGGTACAGACCGACTTTGCCGCATTGAGGGGACAATGGATGGAGCCATGAATTGTAAAATCTTGGATAAGAGCCTTCTTCCCTCAGCCAGAACACTGAAGATGGGTCATGGGTGGGTCTTTCAGCATGACAATGACCCAAAACATACCACCAAGGCAACAAAGGAGTGGCTCAAGAAGAAGCACATTAAGATCGTGGCTTGGCAAAGCCAGTCTCCAGACCTTAATCCTATAGAAAATTCATGGAGGGAGCTAAAACTTTGAGTTGCCAAGCGACAGCCAAGAAACCTTAAAGATTTAAAGAACATCTGTAAAAAAGAGTGGACCAAAATCCCTCCTGAGGTGTGTGCAAACCTGGTAACCAACTACAAGAAATAGCTTACCTCTGTGATTGCCAACAAGTGTTTCTCCACCATGTATGAAGTCATGTTTTGCTTGTGGATCAAATACTTGTTTTACTCACTGAACTGCAACTCAATTTATAACATTTGTATCATGTGTTTTTTCTGTATTTTTGGATGATATTCTGTCTCTATCATTTAAAATACACCTATGATAAAAACTATAGACCTTTCATTTCTTTGTAAGTGGGCAAACTTACAAAATCTGCAGGGGATCAAATAATTATTTTCCTCACTGTAAGTATCTAAACTATGCAGACATTGCCTGCCAGTAAGCGGGGGTATTGGGAAAAAAATGAAAGGGTGTACCCTGAAGGTCCTCTTTAAGGATAGCTTTTTAATGATAAAAGGTAGAGCTTTTCTGCAAATTGATAGTATTGTATTGATGTATATTCAAGAGTTTATTCATGCACATTTGTAAAGTTACTGAGAGGTCTGCTTTAAATGCATGATACTTTTTTCGTTAATGACTGGGAATGAATCATCTTGCAGTACCTTGACTGTTTTATTTTTCAAACTATTGTCTGGAAACTGTATGGAATGTTTGTCTGATATCTTGCTGTGATAAGAGTCGCTGAAAGAAAACTCGCCCCTTTGAAAAGAACGCTTGAAAGTGCTGAGACGCGCTAATTAATGAGCACAAGATGTCCTGTCAGTGTCCAGAATAGTCTTACAATGTAATACAACATTTCCTCTGATTGTTGAACATATACTTCAGCATGGCCCACCCTCCAACACTTTAAAGATCTGAACTGAATGTGCCTCTTACATAATTTTTCACTTGAGTGCTGAGTGACAAAACTGGAACAGAGGTTAAAAGAAAAGGCCAAAAAACAGTTGGCTTTCCACTGCTGGATAGTCTGCATCAACAGACAGGTAACCATAAAAGAAAACAAAAAGTAAAAGGCTTTTCTGCATTTTAAGTTACTTTACTTTAAGTTAAAACCGGGCTTCTCAACCAGGGTTCCTCCAGAGGTTGCTTTGGGTTCCTTGAGAATTAAGCAATTTCTGCCTCTCAGATAAATTTCCACTGACACCATTCATCTTCTTAACTATCTGTAAGGGGGAATTCTTCTCAATGACCACAAGTGTAAGGAGCATTATTCTCTCTGACGATCACACTAATGTATCATGAGTTGTAGGTATAGTAATATTTAGCAGGGGTTCTCTGAGACTGGAAAGTTATTTTAATGCGCTTACACACGAACGGACTTTACGGCATACTTGGTTCGGCGGACCGGAGTCCGTCGGACAATTCGATCGTGTGTGGGCTCCAGCGGACTTTTTTCCCCCAAAAGTTCGACGGACCTAGAAATGAAACATGTTTCAAATCTTTTTGACAGACTCGAGTCCGGTCGAAAAGTCCGCTCGTCTGTATGCTAGTCCGATGGACAAAAACCGACGCTAGGGTAGCTATTGGCTACTGGCTATGAACTTCCTTGTTTTAGTCCGGTCGTACATCATCACGTACGAATCCGTCGGACTTTGGTTGATCGTGTGTAGGCAAGTCCGTTCATTCGGAAAGTCCGTCGTAAAGTCCGTCTAAAAGTCCGCCGAACCAAGTATGCCGTAAAGTCCGGTCGTGTGTACGCGGCATAAGGGTTCCTCCGTGTGGAGAAAGTTGAGAAAGGCTATATTGTGAACTAAACTCAAATGTAACAATTTAACACTGAAGCAGACCTTATAATTACAAATAAAACAAAGTTGAAATAAAATATTATTGTCATATAAAAAGTTTTTATTTTTTAGTTTAAATAGTAAATAAATATGAATCCATGGTAGGTCTTGCCTCTTGGGCATTGGCCTTGTGGTCTCAACTTCTGTAGAGGATCCTGGGGCCCAATGTTTGGAGACTATTTCAGCAAAGGAGCCCCACAAACGTCTGGTAGAGATCATGTGATTGATGCCTTGGCATTGGTTACATGACTGGATAGGCACCACACTATCTCAGCACTCCCATGTTTTTCAGTGTAAGTAAACATTTTTAGTTCTAATTTAAAGCTGCAGTTTAAACTGCTTTTATTTTGCCTTCTCTGGTAAAGCCCTCCTCCCTCATCAATATGCCAATTACATTTTTAACCACTTTACTTCTGGAAGATTTACACCCCCTTCATGACCAGGCCATTTTTTGCGCTACGGCACTGGGTTACTTTAACTGACAATTGCGTGCGACACTGTACCCAAATAAAATGTATGTTCTTTTTTTCCCACAAATAGAGCTTTCTTTTGGTGGTATTTGATCAGCTCTGCGGTTTTTATTTTTTATGCTATAAACAAAAAAAGGCCGACAATTTTGAAAAAATATTTATATATATTTTTTACTTTCTGCTACGATACATATCAAATAAAAAAAATTTAAAAAATCTAATTTCTTCATAAATGTAGGCCAATATGTATTCTGTTACTTGTTTTTGGTAAATAAAAACCCCATAAGTGCATATTGATTGGTTTACGTGAATGTTATAGCATCTACAAACTATGGGTGCTATTTTGACCACTGACCATCATTGTAAGGAGCATTTTTCTCATTGACTGCCAATGTAAGGACCATTTCTCCCACTGATCACTAATGTAAGGCGTATTCTTCCCACTGATCACCAATGTAAGGAACATTCTTCCCACTGATCACCAATGTAAGGAGCATTCTTCTCCCTGATCACCAATGTAAGGAGCATTCTTCCCACTGATCACCAATGTAAGGAACATTCTTCCCACTAATCACCCATGTAAGGAGCATTCTTCCCACTGATCACCTATGTAAGGAGCATTCTTCCCACTGATCACCAATGTAAGGAGCATTCTTACCACTGATCACCAATGTAAGAAGCATTCTTCCCAATGATCACCAATGTAAGGAACATTCTTTCCACTAAGCACCAATATAAGGAATATTCTTCCAAGTGTCCTACAATAGGATCATTATTTAAAGTAACCAAGAATGTAAGTATTCCCCCTCACTGACCACCAATACAAGCAGCTTTTTACCCCTAATACTCATTAAACTGATTTTAGCAGGGGTTCCTGAGTCCTGAAAATATTTGCAAGTTCTTCTGGGGTAGGAAAGTGGAGAACGGCTGCTTTATACTGTAAGAGGCCTTGGACCTTCGCTGAGGTCATCCAAAGACAACTGTCATTCAGGGTAACTTCACTTTTGTGGGGAAAAAATAGCAAATAAAAAATAATAATATAATGTATACAATTGCAACACAAGCCATATTGTAATTGAATGTTAATAAAAATGACCTTTCGTTTCCAATCTGCAGAGCTGTAATTTTCTGTAAAATGTAATATGGCAACCTAGAGGTGTTCTGTACACAGAATGTATACAGGACGCCCCCCAGATATGTAATTTCCTGCTTGTGGGATTGGCTCACTGATTTTCCCAGAAGCCTGCACCAACATACAAGTCAAATTTTAGGCATCCCCTTCAACAAAAATGTAATTTTTGATGAGATAATCCCAATAGGAAACCACATATGAAGGGATGCAAACACTGCATTATTCCTCATTTGAGCACTGCAGGTGCAGCAGCTGATTGATAATTATAAAATTACTTCCATACAGATTCACTCTGCACATTGACAAACAGCTATTTCTCCAGAATAACAAAAGCTAGGAATCTGCAACCAAGTGTGTTAAAATTCTTACAATGTACATAGATCACCCAGAGAGGAACGTTTTTTCTCAACAAAAGTGGAGTTACTCTTTAATAAATACACGTCCCCCGAAAACTTTTTCACATCAGCAGTATATAGCAGTCTTGTGACTTCTATCAGTGTCTGGTTAAAGCTTGTAGGAGGAGTTTTCATTTTCTGACTGTCCCATGAGGCTGCAGGACCTCTGACCCTCTGTCTGGACAGTGCTGATTGGCCCTGTGCTGATCACATGCACTCTCCCAAGAAAAAAAAACTCCCTAGCAATACACACCAAACTGAGCATGTGCAGCCTGACTCCAGTAACTGTCTTATCCGGACATGTTTTGGAAACAGTGCAAAAAGGGGAGGATCAGAGAAGACAGGATCAAACAGCCTTTTTGCACAATGCAGAGGATTAACCCCTTAGGTTCCACAGTGAAAATAGCAAGCATGCTTTACTGTTGTGGGTTTAGTAACACTTTAACTGCGCTCACTGCAACCTAGAACTGCCCAGCTGGACCTTCCCATACAGCCTAAGAGAAAAAGAGAGAGGAAGAAGTGTGCCGCAGAAAGGACCAGAATGAGAGAGCACACAGCCCGATCTCCTGCCTCTTCTCACCCTAAGTTTTTTTACATTTTTCATTGTCTAAGAAGCTTGCACCCAGGGCAACCCCCCCTGTGGCCTCGTCCACGATGCGCCACTATCAATAAACCATATCAGTGGGTACAAATTTCTGAGCTTTACCATGCCTTAATAGGTAGCTCTAGACTCCAGGCAGCACCCACTGTTCTCTGTTTCAGTTTGCTGATGCAATCAGTCTTTATCCTACGCGTTTCATAGCGCATTTGAATATATTGTTTTAGTATTTATAGTGTATCACTTATGTTTGTTTGTGGGGGGGGGGGTTTATACATTAGCAAGCAATTTAGGCTGAAGCTGGCCACAGTTAACATTTTGTTTAAAAATGATTATTTAAAAATGTTCATTTAATATTCTAATGGTTCATGGGGACAAATCAAGTGTTGTTTTAGCTGCTGAGACAAGAAAAATCAAAGGAGAAGGATAGAACATTTTTCAGAAGAAACCAAAATTCCAACTGTCAATATGGTCCTCAGTCAGGAAAAACTGTTGTAATGTGTATGTGTTAGGAAAAGTTTATTCTGGAATTATAACTTTTGTGGTCATGAACATATACTGTATTGTGATATATGGGGTGGGGGGGAGGGTCATTTAAATGTACTCCCAATGAGTTCAGTCCAACCAGGGAATACTGTTTTAGGGCTTCTTGGCCCACTTTTATTTCACAAAAAGGCTACCCTCGCAGGGGTTTCCACCATTTCTTCACATACAAAAAAAACGACATTAGCCTCCTTGCTCGCTCTGGCAATGCCACTGCTCTGGGCTCAAGCTTAGGCCTTTTGGCTGGTTCTTCAGACCGTTAATAGCGGTTAAGTGGTTAGCACTTCCGCCTAGCACTAGGGTTGTTTGTTTGAATCCCAATATCAGCACTAGCTGCCTGGAGTTTGCATGTTCTCCCTGTGCCTGTGTGGGTTTCCTCCGGGTACTCCAGTTTCCTTCCACACTCCAAAGACATGCTGGTAGGTTAATTGGCTCCTGTCTTGTATGTGTATGTATGAATATGAGTTAGGGACCTTAGACTGTAGCACCTTGAGGGCAGGGACTGATGTGAATGTACAAAATATATGCAAATTGCTGCATAAATTGACAGCGCTACAGTGCCTTGAAAAAGTATTCACACCCCTTGAAATTTTCTACATTTTTTACAACCAAAAATGTAAATGTATTTTATTGGAATTTTATGTGATAGACCAACACAAAGTGGCACATAATTGTGAAGTGGAAGGAAAATAATAAATGTTTTTCAAATTTTTTTACAAATGAATATCTGAAAAGTGTGGCGTGCATTTGTATTCAGCCCCATTTACTCTGATAACCCTAACTAAAATCTAGTGGAACTAATTGCCTTCAGAAGTCACCTAATTAGTAAATAGAGTCCACCTGTGTGTAATTTCATCTTAGTATAAATACAGCTGTTCTGTGATGCCCTCAGAGGTTTCTTAGAGAACCTTAGTAAACAAACAGCATCATGAATGCCAAGTAACATACAATACAGGTCAGGGACAAAGTTGTTGAGAAGTTTAAAGCAGGGTTAGGTTATAAAAAATATCCCAAGCTTTGAACATCTCACGGAGCACTGTTCAATCCATCATCTGAAAATGGAAAGAGTATGGCACAACTGCAAACCTACCAAGACATGGCCGTCCACCTAAACTGACCTAAATTATCAAGGAGATAATTCATCAGAGAAGCAGCCAAGAGGCCCATGGTGACTCTGGAGGAGCTGCAGAGATCCACAACTCAGGTGGGAGAATCTGTCCACAGGACAACTATTATTCGTGTACTCCACGAAACTGGCCTTTATGTTGAAAGAATACCATAAGAAGTCCCGTTTGCAGTTTGCGATAAGCCATGTGGAGGACACAGCAAACATGTGGAAGAAGGTGCTCTGGTCAGATGAGACCAAAATGGAACTTTTTGGCCTAAAAGCAAAACGCTATGTGTGGCGGAAAACTAACACTGCACATCACCCTGAATACACCATCCTCACCGTGAAACATGGTGGTGGCATCATCATGTTGTGGGGATGTTTTTCTTCCGCAGGGACAGGGAAGCTGGTCAGAGTTGAGAGTTGATGGGAAGATGGATGGAGCCAAATACAGGGCAATCTTAGAAGAAAACCTGTTATGTCCCGTACACACGATCGGACATTGATTGGACATTCCGACAACAAAATCCATGGATTTTTTCTGACGGATGTTGGCTCAAATTTGTTTTGCATACACACGGTCACACAAATCTTGTCGTAAATTCTGAACGTCAAGAACGCGGGGACGTACAACATTTACGACAAGCCGAGAAAAATGAAGTTCAATAGCCAGTGCGGCTCTTCTGCTTGATTCTGAGCATGCGTTGCACTTTGTGCTTCGGAATTTACGCAAACGGATTTTGTTGTCGAAAATTTGAGAACCAGATCTCAAATTTTGTGCGACGGAAATTCTGATGGAAGATGTGCGATGGAGCCTACATACGGTCGAAATTTCCCTGATCGCACATTTTACGTCGGAAAGTCCGACCGTGTGTACGCGGCTTTAGAGTCTACAAAAGACTTGTGACTGGGGCGGAGGTTCACCTTCCAGCAGGACAACGACCCTAAACATACAGCCAGAGCTACAATGGAATGGTTTAGATCAAAGCATATTCATGTGTTAGAATGGCCCAGTCAAAGTCCAGACCTAAATCCAATTAAGAATCTGTGGCACGACTTGAAAATTGTTCTTCACAGACACTCTCTGTCCAATCTGACAGAGCTTGAGTTATTTTGCAAAGAAGAATGGGCACAAATGTCACTCTCTAGATGTGCAAAGCTGGTAGAGACATAACCAGAAAAACTTGCAGCTGTAATTGCAGGGAAAGGTGGTTCTACAAAGTAGAACCACCTTTGTAGAACCACCTTGTATTCAGCCACCGGGGGGCTGAATACAAATGCACGTCACACTTTTCACATATTTATTTGTAAAAGAAATTGAAAACCATTTATCATTTTCCTTCCACTTCACAATTATGTGCCACTTTGTGTTGGTCTATCAGATAAAAATCCCAATAAAATACATTTACGTTTTTGGTTGTAACATGACAAAATGTGGAAAATTTCAAGGGGTATGAATACTTTTTCAAGGCACTGTATATAAGTACCTGTGATAACTAAAAAAATAAAAAAAAGTGTGTGTGTGTGTATATATATATATATATATATATATATATATATATATATATATATATATATATATATATATATATATATTTTATCCAATGCAACCCCATTGACGAATGAGCATATAATGTACTGTATATATAAATATGCAATATTCTTCTGCATTTAAATAAACTTTTGCTTTATTCTTTTGTTGATTTAACCACTTGACCCCTGGCAGATTTACCCCTCTTCATGACCATGCCATTTTTTGCAATATGGCACTGCGCTAATTTAACTGACAATTGCGCTGTCATGCAATGTTGTATCCAAATAAAATGTATGTCTTTTTTTTCTTCATAAATAGAGCTTTCTTTTGGTGGTATTTGATCACCTCTGCGCCTTTTATTTTTTGCGCTATAAGCAAAAAAAGACCGACAATTTTTTATTTATTTTTTGAAAATACTTTTTATTAATTTTGGGTGACAAAGAAAAGTTACAATATAGAGCCTCTGGGCATACCCCGGTTAAAACATAAACAGTACCAGTAAAGACATATAGCTCAACACAGCTACAACCTAAACTGCTTGCGACCATAGCTGGTAGGATAGAGTAAGGATAATAGTTAAATTACATTTAAACAACTATCTTCAGATGTTTCACCATGGGAAAAGATACATTTTACAAAACAGATTCAGAGGGGCAACAATAGCTTAACCTCACTGCCCATATATCAGCCTGACAATGTTGTCCAGCGGGGGGAACTGGACATCACTATGTGGCATTAGTTGTGTCCGATTCCAACCAAATATGCCAAATTTTATAAAATTTGGCTGGGCGGCACCTAGCTAGATAAGCGGCTTTGTAAAGCGGGACTGTAGAGTTGACCAATGCCTTCCATGTATTTAGAGAGGGCACCTCTAGTTGTTTCCATTTTATAAGCAGCGCCTTTCAGACATAAAACAACAGGAGTCCAATTAGGGTCCTGGTTGCTCGACGGTGGGCTACGGAGCCCCCCAAGCCCAGCAAGCAAAATGATACGCTCAAGGGTATGTGAATCGCAGTTAGAGAAGTGATGAAGCCCGTGACCTCCACCCAAAGGGCCTGAACCTTAGGGCCGTAACACGGCACATGGTCAAAACCTGCATCTTCCTGTCCACATTCCCATCAGTTTGAGGAGGAGTTTGGGTAAATCCTGGATAATTTTTGGGAGGACATATATACCCAATGTATTCGTTTAAATTGGATCAATCGATCCCTTACAGAGATCAGTTGTAAAAAAAGGGTATTCCCAGGCATCTACCCAATAAGACCGACAATTTTATAAAACATATACAATAAAATGAAAAAAAAAATTCTTCATCAGTTTAGGCCAATACGTATTCTGCTACATATTTTTGGTAACAAAAAAATCCCAATAAGCGTATATTGATTGGTTTGCGCAATACTTATAGCGTCTACAAACTATGGGATATTTTAATTTATTTTTGCGATATTGCGGCAGACATTCGGGACACTAACTGACACTTTTGATACTTTTTGGGGGCCAGTGACGACAATTCAGTGATCAGTGCTAAAACATATGCACTGTCACTGTACTAATGACACTTGCTGGGAAGGAGTTAAACAAATCAAAGGGTTAAACGTGTGCCTAGCCTGTGTTTTATAACAGTGTGTGAGGTGCTTTTACTAGGGGAAGGCGTTGATCCATGTTCCTGCTTTGCAGAGACACAGGATCCATGTCTTCCCTACTGACAGACCAGCGATCTGCCTTGTTTATATAGACAGATCACCATTCTGCCTGTGTATCGAATGACCATCGGGTCCACAGGACCTGCTGATAAGCTCCTGCTGCGTAGAATCACATTGGGAGCGAGCCGCCGGGGGGGCGCGCACTCGCGCCCAATACCCAAAAGTGCGGGTTCACGTATATACATGATCCTGCATATCACGGCTGCCCTGTAGTAGGAAAACTACTATGGGGCAGTTGGCAAGTGGATAAGGAAAATATTGTAATATGGCCACTAGATAGAGGTGATGATAATAGAAAATACTGGAATTATTCCTGATGGCTGTGTGAATGTTGAGACATTTGCACAGAGTTTTTTATTTTTTTAAATAGACCCCTTAGATATATATTTTAGATAAACTGACACTTTAAAAAGAACTGAACACAAATCAATGCTGATATTTATTTACCTGAGCACTGAGAGTGCTGAATCATTTCAACCATGAGAGTGTTTGAGAAGGGCAAATGTTACATAGATACAAAGGATTAGTAATGAGGCGAGCATACCGGAGTTCTGAGTGGTGCAGGTTCAACGCTCAGATGCCAAATCCAAGCCCTCTTTTAGTCGATGGGAGTCGAATGTTAAAGATCCGTTTCGCCCATCTTGTAGGCCAATATGCTAGGGATAGTCAAACAAATGGCATAGGGTGCTGGGCACTGCCCTGGAGGACATGTGCCAAAACTATTTTTCTTTACAATTCTGTTTAGCAAAAAACAGCAATTTCAGTAAGGTAGGTGGCCTGGTGTGGTTTGGGAGGGTGAGCATGTATGCCTGTCCTGTCCCCCCACCTCCTTTTCTGGCCTGCCAGACTTTATGCTTGGATTAGAGTCTGGTGAAGATTTTTGGGGGCCTTGCGCTGTTTTGCTTTGGAAGGAGGTTTGCATTGGCCCCCTCTTAAAATTCATACCCGACCTAATGGGACTGATTTAATTATCTGGAGGTAACACATGCATTTTGTAAACTATCCCTGACCCTTTGCTTACATGGTTGGGGACTCCTAGCGATGTAAATGAATGGGGCTGGTGATGTCACTGGTTGTTAAGGACTCAGTGTTGCCTGCAGCCTTGAAGAGGAAGTAAACCCTGATGGGTTTTACTTCCTTTCTTCTTCCCTACAAAGTAAAAGCATAATGTGCTAGTATGCATCGCATTATGTGACACTTACCTGCAAACGAAGCCCGCGGCGTCCCCGCTGCGAGCCCCATCCATGATCGCCCCTCTTCCTTCCGGGGCCCCGGACTCTGGCTCTGTGACTGGATGGAGCCACGTGACATCATTCCCGTTTAGGAGATATTTACAGTACCTATAGGTAAGCCTTATTATAAGCTTACCTATAGGCAATGCTGTATTATGGCCTAGGCCGGCAAGGCTCAGGCCTAGGGTGACAGTTTTCGGGGGGGGGATGGGCAGCACAAAAAGAGCCCCTGCTGGCTTGTGCTACACTTTTAGTGTAGCGCCAGTTTATGGAGCGGACTGGGCCGGGAGGCAAATTGGTCTGGCACTCCCATAAAGCGGCCACACTGCTGCCGGTATGATAAGGGCCGCAATCAGAGGGGGACAGCCCATACATATGTAGGGGGCCTGGGCTGCGAACCCCAACAAATGAGTTGTTCTGTGGGTCGGCCGGCGTTCCGCAACTGTGGGGGGGGGGCCAGAGCTTCTAGTTTTGACTGTCCTATCAACACAGCGGACCTTTTACCTGAGTACTCAGCTACAGAGAGTCAGATGCCATGTTGGGAGGCTGAAACTGTCTGAAGGAGAAGGTCAGCTGATGGGTGCGGGCCAGTAGAGTGAAGGGGGAGGAGCTCTCCACTGTGTGAGGAGACCTCATGTCAGAAGAGGTGCAGTGGAGACACATGAAGGGAGCCAGGCAGGCTGTAAGTAACCAGGCTCAGTGGAAAACCACAGAGGTTGAGTGTAAATTTCAGGACAACTACCTAGCTGCCATGGGGGGTTCTAATCTGGGTGGTAGGGAATGATGGTGCAGATGCAAGGGAGACTGAGATGGTCCGCTACACTTAGGAGGTAGATAGTAAGACTTTCCTGCAAACCTTTGGATGATCACAGTCTAATATATATACTGTATATACTGTAGAATGGGGTCCCCAGGGGAGAAGGAAAGCTACACTATTTGGGTGAAACTTGCATGGCACTTACTTAGCTGCCAAAGGGTTCTTAATCTAGGGATGATGCAGACACAAGGTACACTGACATAGCACTTTGTGCTAGGAACCCCAGCTTTGGATATGTTGTAGTGCTAGTTCCACTGGGTTTGCACAACAACTTGGGGTTCCTAACACCAAGTGGCCCCGAGATACGGGGCCCCAAAGTCAGTTTGGAAAATGTCATTCTCTGCTGCAGAAAAGTGCTTGACTCGGGTATAAGCAGAGGGGGGGGGGGCATTTTCAGCACAAAAAAAGTGCTGAAAAACTCGGCTTATACTTGAGTATATACGGTAGCCTAGCATCCCCATAAAGCGGCCTTACTGCTTCCAGTATGCGGGTGGCCGGCATTCCACAACTGCAGGGGGTGGGGGGGGCGCCACTTCTAATTTTGACTGTCCTCTCATCCTGGACCACAAACCTTCCTCACTGTGCTATATGTTTTCTGCTGCACCATTGGCATGGTTATATCTTCTTAGTCCTCTCCATAAAATTATCAGAAATTTGTGCTTAAAGTAGAACTATAGGCAACACTATTTTTTTATTTTGGATAGAGTAAGGGAGGGCTATAACCCCTGTCAGTTTATTTTTTACCATCTCTATCCCATTGCAGAGACTTCCCTTCACTTCCTGCCCCATAGCCAAACAGAAAGTGAGAGGAAATCCAAATTTTTCAGAGCAGGTCTTAAACAGCAAGGGGTGTGGCCTTGACAGGAAGGGGTAGGTCATATTTAAATAAGTGGGTGCACAAGTTTAGTCAGGCCTAGGGCAGCACAAAACCTAAATACACTACTGGTGCAAACACCTCGTGCAGCCATTCCATGAACAATTGCCTTGTGACCCAAGCTTTTGCATTGGCCCTCCACATGACAGGCAGTCTGGCCTTGTTCACATTCTGTTCCCTGAATGCACGAGGGGTCTGGGAATGGTGCACCAGTAGTGGCTTAATCTTCAGATCGGCGCTTGCCTTCGCACACAGGAAAATTGTCAATCTGTCCTTCGTGGGCTTGTGCCCCAGCAGTGCCTTTTCCTCCTGCGTGATATAGGTTCTGTTTGGCATCTTTTTCCAGAAGAGCCCTGTTTCATCACAATTGAACACTTCTTGAGCGACGTATCCTTCTGTCTTCATGAATTCCACAAATTCTTTCTTATAGGCTTCTGCACTGGCGTTCTCAGAACTGGAAGCCTCAGCATGTCTTGTCACACTGTGGATGCCACTTCTTTTGCGGAATTTTTCAAACCACCCTCTACTGGCTTTAAATTCTTCACTTGCTGCACTTGTAGAGGGTTGTTTTTGCAGTAAATGACTGTGCAATTTCTTGGCTTTTTCACAGATCATAACTTCACTAACACTATCACTTGCCAGCTGTTTCTCATTCAACCATACTATCAAAAGTTTTTCCACCTTTTCCCAGCACTTGCATCCTCTGCTTCCTTAACATCGTTACTCTTTTTGCCACATCAGCTCCTTTGATGGCAGCTTTCTTCTCCAAAATAGTCGAGATTGTCGACTTCGCCATCTTGTACTCCGAGGCCAGATCAGTCACATGAATACCACAGTCATGCTTTTCTACAATTTCCTTCTTCTTCTCAATGGTTATTTTCTTCACAACCTTCTTTTTACAATTCCTGCTCTGAACAGCCTTGTCACCTTAAATACTGCTCTGCACTTTCTTTTTATCACCATGCTGGCTCTGCACATTCTTGTCACCTGCATTTCCTCTGCACATTCTTGTCACCTGCATTTCCCCTCTGCACATTCTTGTCACCTGCATTTCCACTCTGCACATTCTTGTCACCTGCATTTCCCCTCTGCACATTCTTGTCACCTGCATTTCCACTCTGCACATTCTTGTCACCTGCATTTCCACTCTGCACATTCTTGTCACCTGCATTTCCACTCTGCACATTCTTGTCACCTGCATTTCCACTCTGCACATTCCTGTCACCTGCATTTCCACTCTGCACATTCTTGTCACCTGCATTTCCCCTCTGCACATTCTTGTCACCTGCATTTCTGCTCTGCACATTCTTGTCACCTGCATTTCCGCTGTGCGCTTTCTTGTCACGATCATTTCCGCTCTGCACATTATTGTCACCTTCATTACCGCTCTGCACTTTCTTCTTACCACCATGTTTGCTCTGAAGAGTCTTGTCACCTTCATTACTGCTCCGCACATTCTTCTTACCACCATACTTGCTCTGAATTTTCTTTGGAGCCATACTTGATGTCCGGTACAGTACAGTACAGTATGTACACCAGAAAGATTCTCAACACTACTGTCTTCACAGTACACTTTCAAGGTCTTTCTGTGACCGCAATCTCACATCAGGAAGACGTGACCACATGCCAGAGTAGGGAAGATGGCTGTGGCTCTTGTTCATGAACCGAAGCAGAGTTCACATACAGAAGTACATTTTTGTGAACTCTTCTGTTCACGAACCGAGTTGTTCGTGAACAGAAGCGTTTGTGAACCGAGGTATCACTGTAATCATATGCAAGCAAAATTAATTTTATTTAATTTTCCTTGTAAGTGATTAAATATTCTTTGCAAAGTGAAACGTCACATTCACTAAGCTCTGGGGCAAAGTCCTTTGAAAAGTGCAACTTCCCTTCAGAGCCAGATTAAACTTTGTAGGGGCTCCTAGGCAGTCGAAACCTGGTGGTCCCCCCTCGCAGGTGTCTGAAGGATTCTCATGTCCACTCTAGTGGGATAGTGATGAACTAAGAAGTGTGCACGTCGGACACTGGATGGAGATGACCAGGGGCGTAACTAGAAATAGCAGGGCCCCATAGCAAAATGTTGTATGGGGCCCCCTGCAAACAGCCCCCCCCCCACAGCTGCCCTAGTGTCAATGCAGCGTGACCTGTGCCACATACAGCGTGACCTGTGCCCAATGCCGCGTGAGCTGTGCCCAATACAGCGTGATCTGTGCCCAATACAGCATGACCTGTGCCCCATACAGCATGACTTGTGCCCAATACAGCCTGGTCTGCCTGTGCCCCATACAGCCCCACCTATGCAGAGGAAGAGGCAAGCCACCCAGATCAGCAGAGAGCGGGATTGCCCGCTGTAATAGCTTTCATTTGAATTTCCTGTCTTCCCGGGGCTCAGTGTCACATAGCCCCACCTCTTGGCCCGACGCCTTTAATGACGTCACATGTTTCGCATTGGATCGGCGTTCTGTCTATCAAAGGCACCGGCCCAAAAGGTGGAGCTATGTGACGTGAGCCCCGGGAACACTGGAAGTTCTAACGAAAGCTCTTACATCGGGCAATTCAGCTCTCTGCTGATACGGACAGCTCGCCTCTTCCTTTCCTCTCTCTTCCCCTGGCTGGGAGACTGTGCCGGCGGTGCTCTCATCCTCACTGGGCCCCGCATGGGTCGCTATGGTGGTAGTTACGCCCCTGGAGATGACCACTTTTGTATATTACACGTACGTAGGTTGCACCAGCATTTTTTACAGACTGACAGCTAAAAGTAGATGAGCTTTTAAGAGACAAACTGTAATGTGAACCTGATGTCTATGGTTTATACACTTTAAGTTGTTATTGGGTACATTACATTAATACAATATTTCTCTTCCTTTTTTTTTCTCTCTTTTTTATTGTCTTCAACGTATAGCTTTTGTTTCTTTAAATTGATTCATTTTTTCTATTTTTTGTAAGCAATTTAGGAAAGCTTCATTGTAATACTATTTTGATCTGTTCTCGCAGGCCTTCCCTTCCTAATTGGTAATCCAGCACTGCTTCCCTTGCAAAGCAATTAGCCTATTTCCGTTTGGTAAATCAACCCCTATACCTCTTTTTATACTAGAAAGTATCTTGCTTGCTGTAAAGGGTGCATATTGGCATTGAGTGCTCTTATTTAAGCCCAACACCATTTAAAATTAAAACTGATTTTCAGGCTTTCTTTCTGTGCTTTTTGCACAAAACACTTTCAATGGCATATTTTTCTGGTGAATGGGGAAACTACGAGAAATTCATAGTTTTTATTATATTATACTTATGTCTATTATACTATATTATGTCTCTGATCTTCCAGGACACCAAGATCTTTCTCCATCGTCTCACCCAGCAACTCCTGTATTGTATAATTCATGCATGTTTTTAGCTCTCAGAAACAATACTTTATATTTATCAAACATGATTTGTTAAAGTGAAGGGGTTAATATTATTGCTGGCCGGGTTCATGTGTATAAGCAGTAAATACTCAGGCAATAAAACAAACAGTAAAAATCCCATACACCTGGATTTATAAAATTCCCTACAGGGCCCGATAAATGACACTGATTTATTTCATCTCATCCAAGAGCTCGATGGTTTATACAGTATGTTTAAATTTTGTTGTGTTTCTAGAGAAATAAAAAAAATATCTCTCATTCTAGTTTTTTGCCATTTATACGTACTGTATAACGTAATGGATCTGCATTACATGTGTATGGAGGGGTCAGGGCATTGCAGAACTGTAGTGTGAATTTTAATACATGGGATGTGGAGGAAAATAACTCTGTACAGTACTTGGAAATCTCCAATGTGTGGGAAAAGTGTCAAATGCAGGAATTTGATTAAAGATGTTATACAGTATATATAGTGTATATAAACACACACAGTGTATATTACAATAATTAACCACTTCAGCCCCGGAAGGATTTACCCCCTTCCTGACCAGAGCACTTTTTACAATTTGGCACTGCGTCAATTTAACTGCTAATTGCGCGGTCATGCAATGCTGTACCCAAACGAAATTTGCGTCCTTTTCTTCCCACAAATGGAGCTTTCTTTTGATGGTATTTGATCACCTCTGCCGTTTTTATTTTTTGCGCTATACACGGAAAAAGACCGAAAATTTTGAAAAAAATTGATATTTTCTACTTTTTGTTCTAAAAAAAATCCAATAAACTCAATTTTAGTCATACATTTAGGCCAAAATGTATTCGGCCACATGTCTTTGGTAAAAAAAATGTCAATAAGTGTATATTTATTGGTTTGCGCAAAAGTTATAGCGCCTACAAACTAGGGTACATTTTCTGGAATTTACACAGCCTTTAATTTATGACTGCCTAGGTCGTTTCTTGAGGTGCTAAAATGGCAGGGAAGTACAAAACCCCCACAAATGACCCCATTTTGGAAAGTAGACACCCCAAGGAAATTGCTGAGAGGCATGTTGAGCCCATTGAATATTAATTTTTTTTGTCCCAAGTGATTGAATAATGACAAAAAAAAAAATTAAAAAAAAGTTGTCACTAAATGATATATTGCTCACACAGGCCATGTGCATATGTGGAATTGCACCCCAAAATACATTTAGCTGCTTCTCCTGAGTATGGAGATACAACATGTGTGGGACTTTTTGGGAGCCTAGCCGCGTACGGGGCCTCGAAAACCAATCACTGCCTTTAGGATTTCTAAGGGCGTACATTTTTGATTTTACTCCTCACTACCTATCACAGTTTTGAATGCCATAAAATGCCCAGATGGCATAAACCCCCCCCAAATGACCCCATTTTGGAAAGTAGACACCCCAAGCTATTTGCTTTGAGGCATGTTGAGTCCATGGAATGTTTTATATTTTGACACAAGTTGCGGGAATGTGACAAATTTTTTTTTTTTTTTTTTTTTTTGCACAAAGTTGTCACTAAATGATATATTGCTCACACAGGCCATGGGCATATGTGGAATTGCACCCCAAAATACATTTAGCTGCTTCTCCTGAGTATGGGGATACCACATGTGTGGGACTTTTTAGGAGCCTAGCCGCGTACGGGGCCCCGAAAACCAATCACCGCCTTCAGGATTTCTAAGGGCGTGAATTTTTGATTTCACTCTTCACTGCCTATCACAGTTTCGGAGGCCATGGAATGCCCAGGTGGCACAAACCCCATCCAAATGACCCCATTTTGGAAAGTAGACACCCCAAGCTATTTGCTGAGAGGCATGGTGAGTATTTTGCAGCTCTCATTTGTTTTTGAAAATAAAGAAAGACAAGAAAAAAAATTTTTTTTTTTCTTTTTTCAATTTTCAAAACTTTGTGACAAAAAGTGAGGTCTGCAAAATACTCACTATACCTCTCAGCAAATAGCTTGGGATGTCTACTTTCCAAAATGGGGTCATTTGGGGGGGGGTTTGTGCCACCTGGGCATTCCATGGCCTCCGAAACTGTGATAGGCAGTGAAGAGTGAAATCAAAAATTTACGCCCTTAGAAAGCCTGAAGGCGGCGCTTGGTCTTCGGGGTCCCGTGCGCGGCTAGGCTCCCAAAAAGTCCCACACATGTGGTATCCCCGTACTCAGGAGAGGCAGCAGAATGTATTTTGGGGTGTAATTTCACATATTCCCATGGCATATTTGAGCAATATATCATTTAGTGACAACTTTGTGCAAAAAAAAAAAAAAAAAATTGTCTCTTTCCCGCAACTTGTGTCACAATATAAAATATTCCATGGACTCGACATGCCTCTCAGCAAATAGCTTGGGGTGTCTACTTTCCAAAATGGGGTCATTTGGGGGGGTTTTGAACTGTCCTGGCATTTTATGCACAACATTTAGAAGCTTATGTCACACATAACCCACTCTTCTAACCACTTGAAGACAAAGCCCTTTCTGACACTTTTTGATTACATGAAAAAATTATTTTTTTTTGCAAGAAAATTTCTTTGAACCCCTACACATTATATATTTTTTTAAAGCATATGCCCTACAGATTAAAATGGTGGGTGTTTCATTTTTTTTTCCACACAGTATTTGCGCAGCGATTTTTCAAACGCATTTTTTGGGGAAAAAACACACTTTTTAAAATTTTAATGCACTAAAACACACTATATTGCCCAAATGTTTGATGAAATAAAAAAGATGATCTTAGGCCGAGTACATGGATACCAAACATGACATGCTTTAAAATTGCGCACAAACGTGCAGTGGCGACAAACTAAATACATTTTTAAAAGCCTTTAAAAGCCTTTACAGGTTACCACTTTAGATTTACAGAGGAGGTCTACTGCTAAAATTACTGCCCTTGATCTGACCTTCGCGGTGATACCTCACATGCATGGTGCAATTGCTGTTTACATTTGACGCCAGACCGACGCTTGCGTTCGCCTTAGCGCGAGAGCAGGGGGGACAGGGGTGCTTTTTTTTTTTTTTTTTTTCTTTATTATTTTTTTGCTTTTTTATCTTATTTTTAAACTGTTCCTTTTACATTTTTTTTTATTTAAATCATTTTTATTGTTATCTCAGGGAATGTAAATATCCCCTATCATAGCAATAGGTGGTGACAGGTACTCTTTTTTGAAAAAATTGGGGTCTATTAGACCCTAGATTTCTCCTCTGCCCTCAAAGCATCTGACCACACCAAGATTGGTGTGATAAAATGCTTTCCCAATTTCCCAATGGCGCTGTTTACATCCGGCAAAATCTAAGTCATAAAATGCTCGTAGCTTCCGGTTTCTTAGGCCATAGAGATGTTTGGAGCCATTCTGGTCTCTGATCAGCTCTATGGTCAGCTGGCTGAATCACCAGCTGCATTCTCAGGTTCCCTGTTGAGACAGGAGAGCCAGAGAAAAACACGGAAGACGGGGGGGGGCATTCCCTCCCACTGCTTGTAAAAGCAGTCTAGAGGCTAATTAGCCGCTAGGATTGCTTTTACATGAAAGCCGACCGCTGGCTGAAAAGAATGATACCAAGATGATACCTAAACCTGCAGGCATCATTCTGGTATAACCACTCAAAGTCGTGAATGGCGTACCTGAAGACAAAAAAATGGTTAACAATAAAGCACAGTAAACGGTAAAGTATAAAAAATTGCAGACCTGAAAAACAAACATGATAAAACATAATAACAATAAAACATTGCAGAATAGAATACAGTAAAAAAGAGCAGAACAATAGAGAGAGAATAGAGAGAGAGAGAGAACAATAAAACGACAACTATTTTTTTTTATTTTATATTTTTGTATGTGTTTTTTTTTTTTTTTTTTACACTTTTTTTTGTAACTAACTTTTATAACTGTAACCGGTTCCAGGTTCGGGTCTCTCAAAATGTGATGGCATCTTGGGAGACTCTGTCAAAGTGTGTCTAGTCTGTGCAGTGCTGTACCCTACGCTAATACTCAACTAGTGAATGGTAGCGTTCAAAACATTCACCAATGCAAAGACCAGGATTGTCAGGACAGGAGGGACAATAATAGCGGGCGTCACGCCTATATCCGCGCTTGCTGCAGACACAACATCTTTTTGGGGGGGTTCGTTGGGTAGGGGTACTCGGGAGGACATAAAGAAAATGCCTCTCATGCAGCCGACTGCATTTGGTTGGGGATGTGAATGGGGGAAGTACGGGCGCTGCAGAAGTGGTGGGTTCCCAATTAGGATTGGCGAATGCAGCAGGAAGGGCATTATGGGCACGACGGGCCTGTGTTTGTCTTTTTGGTGGCAGCGGGACACTACTTGTGCTTGCCACCTCACCAGCTTGAACTGCATTTATGGGACTCGCCACGTCACCAAGTGTTACTGCAGTGCTGGTTTGACTATGACCGGGGTGTACTAGGCCGCTGGTGCTTGCCAGTTCACCAAAACGCTACCAAAAAAACTGTTAGCGATCGCAGGGATCAGGCCTGACTCTGCGAATGCTGCAGTTATGCGTTTAGTGTTTTGTAAGTGACAGTGATCGACCGATACTGCACTTGGGTGGGCTGGGCCGGGCTGGGCGGAGGGGCAAAACGCAGGTGCTAGCAGGTATCTGGGCTGATCCCACTAACACTGCGTTTTTGGGAACCCTAAACTGCTGGGGACGCTAGTATCGATCTGATCGGATCAGATATTGATACGTTCAGATACTATACCACTAAGGAAGGTGTACGGTGCGTGCGTGGGTGTTAGCGCGACCGGCGCTAACCTGACGCTGCCTGGGGCTGGTGCTTGCCAGTTCACCAAAACGCTACCAAAAAAACTGTTAGCGATCGCAGGGATCAGGCCTGACTCTGCGAACGCTGCAGTTATGCGTTTAGCGTTTTGTAAGTGACAGTGATCGATCGATACTGCACTTGGGTGGGCTGGGCCGGGCGGAGGGGAAAAACGCAGGTGCTAGCGGGTATCTGGGCTGATCCCGCTAACACTGCGTTTTTGGGAACCTTTAACTGCTGGGGACGCCAGTATAGATCTGATCGGATCAGATATTGATGCATTCAGATAGTATACCACTAAGGGAGGCGTATGCTGCGTGCGTGGGTGTTAGCGGTACTGGCGCTAATCTGACGCTGCCTGGGGCGACGCATATCACCGCCGGGCGATCAGGGGGCTAAACCTTTATTCGGTAATAAACGGCGGGTGCCCTGACACTATGAAAAATAAACGAACTAACCAGCGTCACCCGTAACGGTTATACGGTGATCAGTGGTGAAAGGGTTAACTAGGGGGCAATCAAGGGGTTAAAACATTTATTAGATAGTATATGGGGGTCCCTGTCGCTATAAAATGCTGACGGCGAACCTAAATATTTACGCTCCTAACTAGCGTCACCAGTGACACTAATACAGCGATCAGAAAAATGATCGCTTAGCGACACTGGTGACAGGGGGTGATCAAGGGGTTAAAACTTTATTAGGGGGGGTTAGGGGGGTACCCTAGACCTAAAGGGGGGTAACACTCACTGTCCTACCACAGTAACTGTCACTAACTGACACCATGCAGTAATCAGATAAAAAAAAAAAAAAAAATACTGCTTGGTGTCAGTGTTACAGGGAGGGGGGAGGGATGATTGGGGGGGGGATCGGGGGGCGATCGGGGGGGGATCGGGGGGGTTTTGTGTGCCTGGCATGTTCTACTGTGTGTGTGTGTGTGTTGGTGCACTTCTCTCCTCGGCGCTAGAACGGAAACTGCCGAGCCGAGGAGAGATGACATCACATCCTCTGCCTGTGTGTACTATACACAGGCAGGGGATGTTCCTCATTGGCTGGGAGCGATCGCGAGGGGGGGGGGCCACGATCGGATGGTCTCCCCCTCGTCTCTCATCGCTCCTAGCCAAATGCCAACCGCCGCTGGCACCGAGGGGGGGTCTGATCGGACCCCCAGCCCGCGGGAAGGCAATCATGTATGGGTACGTGATTTTGCCTGCCCGTGCCATTCTGCTCACGTATATATGCGTGAGGCGGTCGGCAAGTGGTTAACATTACACATTATGCAGTCCTGTTAACTAGCCTTATATATACGTCATCACTTTGAAGTTTAATACCGGGGTTATGACACCAGCTAGCTGCCATAATCCCAGTATATTTTTTTTCTGTGGGCGATTTGGCATAGGATAAAAGTGATCCTGGCAGCGGAATTGCCACAGGATCACTTTTAGAGGCAGCGGGAGAGGTGCCCCCCCCCAACTACTTTCCGGTCGTTTCCGGGTTTACTTTAAATCCGTAAGCGATTGGATCTGTCTGATAACTAAGCAGGAAGTCAAGTGAGGGCAAGATGGCCCCAACTTGGCTCTGTGTCCTTGGTGGACCGGAGTACGTCACATCCGGTTCTCGGGCTTAAAAGTTCACCCTAACACTAAAATCCTTGCATCTACAGACATTGACAATCTAATGCCGCGTACACACACTGGCGGATTTTCCGACTGGAAATGTTCGATGGGAGCTTGTTGTCGGAAATTCCGACCGTGTGTAGGCTCCATCGGACATTTTCTGTCGGAATTTCCAACAAACAAAATTTGAGATCTGGATCTCAAATTTTCCAACAACAAAATCCGTTGTCGTAAATTCCGATCGTGTGTACACAATTCCAAAGCACAATGTTCCTTGCATGCTCGGAATCAAGCAGAAGAGACGCACTGGCTATTGAACTTCATTTTTCTCGGCTCGTCGTATGTGTTGTACCTCACCGCTTTCTTGGCGATCGGAATTTCCGACAAGATTTGTGTGACCGTGTGTATGCAAGACAAGATTGAGCCAACATCCATCGGAAAGAAAACCATTTTTTTTGTTTTCGGAATGTGCGATCATGTGTACGCAGCATTACACTAACCTATCTAACCCTGTAAAGAAGAAATCAGTATACATACCTTTTTTGAAGCCGATCAGACCTGATCCCACGCTGAGCTGTCAGCCGCTGTCAGTTTCGCTGTGGAGGCGGGTGCAGAGGACACATCCGTCAATGGAAGCCCTCTTCCCCCGCTGGAGACCGGATGAGGATGGCTTGAAAAAAGGTATGTATAGCGATTTCATCTTTACAGGGTTAGAAAGGTTAGTGTTAGATCGTGGATGTTTAGAGATGCAGGGATTTTAGTGTTAGGCTGGACTTCCACTTTTTTATAGTCAAAGTGTAAAAAAAAATGTATTTTGCTTTTAAAGGTAAATCTCTCAGATCTCTCAATAAAGAGGACCTTTAATGCTTATTTCTATTACAAGGGATGCTTACATTCCTTGTAATAGGAATAAAAGTGATAAAAAAAATAAAAGTGACAGTGTAAAAATAAAAAGTAAAATAAATGAGAAAAAAAAAGAAAAAAAAAAACAAACATTTAAAACGTTCCTTCCCTCCAGTGGCGTCTCCAGCTTTCATATTTAGGGGGGGCACGTGGGGGGACAGGGACAAAAGTAGGGGGGCAACTATAAAATGCAATTTTATATATATATATATATATATATCTCCTGGTGCCCTTTACTACGATCCCATAATGGCCCTTTCACATGTTCTGCAGTGATCTCCCTTCCTACTGTATTGGGCCCCCCCCCAGGGTGGCAGAAAACAAGAGATATATGTCACCAGCATACCAAGAAAATATAAGGGTCCAAAGCAGTGGGAGAACTATCAGGGTTGCAAAAGTTGTCTTGCCACCGGGCCCTGGTGTTCTGCCACTTTGGGGTTCCCCAGCCTCCTCTTGCTGTCCTACCCCTGCTATTGACTGCTCTGGTCTGGCATCTTTTGGAATTTACAGGCTGGTTCTCCTGTCCTAAGGACAAGAGAAATCAGTCTGTTTTTTCAGTAACTGAGAGTCCTGGTGGAGTACTTCCTGCAACTCATTCTTCTCCCTGCCAATGAGGATGCAGGGGAAGGAGCAGATCGGGTGGCCGTGGTTGTGTGACCGCTCGCATTATGCAGAGTCAGTGAGCAGAGGGAGGGGGGAGGAATCACCCGCAGGAGCTGACTGGGGACGCTCTCCCTCTTAGACATTGCCTTTTTATAAAAAAAATATATATATATATATATATATATATTTTTTTTAATTGGGGGGGCACATGGTGGGGCACAGCATAATGTTGGGGGGGGGAGTCAGGGTTCCCTCTGGTCCCCCCCTAGGGACGCCATTGCTTCCCTCCGTGCTCGCATGCAGAAGTGAACACATACGTAAGTCGTGTCCATATATGTAAACGGTGTTCAAACCACACATGTGAGGTTTCACCGCAATCCTTAGAGCAAGAGCAATAATTCTAGCACCAGACCTCCTCTGTAACTCTATGGAGATTTTTAAGTACCGTTGTTTGTCGCTATTCCACAAGCGTGCAAATTTTAAAGCATGACATGTTAGGTATCTATTTTTTCGGCGTAACATCATCTTTCACATTATACAAAAAAATTTTGCTAACTTTAGTGTTTTGGGTTTCCTTTATTAATTAAACTGTATTTTTCCCCAAAAATTGAGCTTGAAAGACAGCTGCGCAAATACAGTGTGACATAAAATATTGCAATGATTGTCATTTTATTCTCTAGGGTCTCTGCAAAAAAAAAAATATAATCAATAGAGCAGAGTGATCCATGCTTCAGTTAAGGCTACAGGTATATCACAATCAGGATGTCCCATTCAGCCATAATAGCCATATATCATACAAAAAAATATCCAGGATTGATGCTCTCTAAAAATGTATTAAGCAAAAAATAGAAAAATACTACAATGTATTTCATAAAGCAATAGATTCGGGCCAAGTACTGGCATGCCTTTCCTCAAGCAGAAACACAAGTCTTGTGTTCTTATAGGGCGTACACACGGTCGGACAAACAGCATCATGAATGCCAAGTAACATACAAGACAGGTCAGGGACAAAGTTGTTGAGAAGTTTAAAGCAGGGTTAGGTTATAAAAAATATCCCAAGCTTTGAACATCTCACGGAGCACTGTTCAATCCATCATCTAAAAATGGAAAGAGTATGGCACAACTGCAAACCTACCAAGACATGGCCGTCCACCTAAACAGACAGGCTGGGCAAGGAGATAATTCATCAGAGAAGCAGCCAAGAGGCCCATGGTGACTCTGGAGGAGCTGCAGAGATCCACAACTCAGGTGGGAGAATCTGTCCACAGGACAACTATTAGTCGTGTACTCCACGAAACTGCCCTTTATGTTGAAAGAATACCATAAGAAGTCCCGTTTGCAGTTTGCGGTAAGCCATGTGGAGGACACAGCAAACATGTGGAAGAAGGTGCTCTGGTCAGATGAGACCAAAATGGAACTTTTTGGCCTAAAAGCAAAACGCTATGTGTGGCGGAAAACTAACACTGCACATCACTCTGAACACACCATCCTCACCGTGAAACATGGTGGTGGCAGCATCATGTTGTGGGGATGTTTTTCTTCCGCAGGGAGAGGGAAGCTGGTCAGAGTTGAGAGTTGATGGGAAGATGGATGGAGCCAAATACAGGGCAATCTTAGAAGAAAACCTGTTATGTCCCGTACACACGATCGGACATTGATTGGACATTCCGACAACAAAATCCTAGGATTTTTTCTGACGGATGTTGGCTCAAACTTGTTTTGCCTACACACGGTCGCACTAAGTTGTCGGAATTTCCGATCGCCAACCACGCGGTCACGTACACCACGTACGACGAGACTAGAAAAGGCCGGTTCAGAACCAAGCGCGGCACCCTTTGGGCTCCTTTTGCTAATCTCGTGTTAGTAAAAGTTTGGTGAGAGACGATTCGCGCTTTTTCAGACTCGTGGCTTTCAGATCGTTTTCTGCCGTTCAGTTTGTGCTTGTGGGTTTGTATCTGCTCTTCAGTGCGTGCAGTCAGTTCGTATCGGAGTTTTCTGTGGGATCTTGCCTGCTCGTTGCTGTTTTTCAGGTCGCTCTTCACAGGCCTTGCTGTTCTTCAGTGCGTTCTGTTACTTCGTTCTGAGCAGCCGACCATTTTCTAGCCATGTTTCGTATGCGTACTCCTCGTAGGGTTCGTGCTGTGCGGGGGCTTGGTGTTGGGGTCCTGACCTTGACACAAGTCCAATCCATGAACAGGGTGGGGAGGAGTTCATGGACCAAGAATTGGTTGCTTCAGCGTGACCAGTTCTGTCATATGCCTTTGCTCCGTGAGATCCGTGAGAATAATCCTGATGATTTCAGGAACTTTCTCAGGATGATGGACCCCGTGTTTCACTGTTTGTTGGCTTCGCTGACCCCCTATATCAGCAGGCAGGATACCTGCATGAGGCAAGCCATCACTCCGGTGCAGATGTTGGTCGCTACCCTGCGCTATTTGGCCACAGGGAGAAGTCTGCAGGACTTGAAGTTCTCGACAGGCATCTCCCCCCAGGCTCTGGGTATCATTATCCCAGAGACCTGTTCTGCCATCATACAGGTCCTGCAGAAGGAGTATATGAAGGTAAGATTTTTATCCTTTTATATCACATTTTATTGTCTTTAATGTTTGATAATATATTGTATTTCTTTCCTCATTCCCTAATTACCATGCTTGTAATATGCTGTGAATGTCCCCTTTGTCCTCATGCATGCTGGATTTTTATGTAATTATTATTTAGGGTCCTTCATACATATTTGCCCTTCAATAACCTCCCCAGCATGGTGTCTCCTGCCCTATATTCACCTTATGTAGTCACTTAACAATGTATTTTATCAGCTCCATAGTAGTGCTTTACCCCAAACACCCCCTAAAATGTTTGGTAATGTTATTTTTGATTTAAATTCAGGCAGAGTGCCAGAGGCTTTTTGTGGTGTCCCCAAATAATTTTTAGTAACCCTCCCTCCCCCAACTGCTAAGTCAGCTGATCCCAATTCTCTATCCTCAATCATCTATCTGCTGACTTTGCCAAACCCATACACACTATACCCATCTCTTTTGTGGTCAGATTTATGGCTGAATTACCCAAAGCATGTAGTGCAAGGGCCTGCCTGTATACTTTCCAATGGTACTGTTTAAAGTTTTTGTATCCTATTATTATCTTGATAGGTAATAGCAGAATGTCCAAATGTCCTCAAATGTGTACAGTGTGTATTTATATCTTTGTATTATGACACTTCTTACCTGTCCAGTGGGCTGCCAATAGTGTAACTAAGGAGGGGCTGTTCCAAGTAAGACCCATTATTTAGGCATTCATCTATCAATGAAGTGAAGAGGGTTACCTGTCCAAGATTTCCACACACCCCATAATGTTAGAAATGGCCCATGAGAGGGGGGGGGGGGGGAATATGATAGGTGTACATTATACTTTGGCCTTGTTAAATTCCCCTTAATAAATGCTATCTGGAGGTTGCCCCATAATGTTTGTGTCTAATCTGCTTGCCATGTTTCAGAGTAAAAATAGTAATGTTTATTGTTTTTTCCTCAACAGTTTCCTTCCACGCCACAGGAATGGCAGACTGTGGCCTCCCACTTTGCCCAGCGGTGGGACTTTCCTAACTGCGGAGGGGCAATTGATGGGAAACACGTCCACATCGTCCCACCACCCAACTCAGGGTCGTACTATTATAATTACAAGGGGTTTAATAGTATAGTGATGTTGGCGGTGGTGTCGGCTAATTACGACTTCTTGTATGTGGACGTGGGGAAGAATGGCCGGATGTCCGATGGTGGAGTCATCGCCCAGACGGAGTTCTACAGGTGTCTCCAGAATGGCAGCTTGGACTTGCCAGCTCCAGAGGACAATGTGGAAGGACTCCCATTTGTGTTCGTTGCTGATGAAGCATTTGCGCTGGGGGACCACCTGATGCGGCCATTCCCGATGAGGACCCACACCCCGGAACAGAGGGTTTTTAATTACCGGCTGGCCAGAGCCCGAAGAGTGGTGGAGAACACATTTGGAATCCTGGCCAGTAGGTTCCGCCTATTTCTGACACCTATCCATATGGCAGAGTATAAACTGAACCATATAATACTTGCGTGCTGTGTTCTCCATAACTTTTTACGGAAACATTCGGCCAACTATGCTGGCTCAGTTGGGCCTGAGGCCGGAATCCTACATCAAACCACACTGACGGCGCTTGAAAGTGGCCGTCCTGGCTTGCCCTCCCTGAGTGCCCGTGATGTCCGGTTACGCTACCTGGAGTTCTTTGCGGGTAGGGGGGCTATCAATATGCCAGACAATATGTGAAGCCTTTTTAAAATAAAAAAAAAGAAAATCTTTGTGGACATTTACTGCTTGTGTTTGTTTTAGCTGACCCTGACAGAAATGTTTTGAGTGCAGAAAATGTCGTGATTGGGTAACCTTATACAAAGCACTGTTGGCTGTTATTTCCTAAATGCAAAAACACATTTCACTACAAGTGCACTTGCAACTGCACTGAAACTGCACTTGTAGTGCAAAGAGGATTGGCCCTTAGGAAATAACCCCCACTTTTGCATAAAACAGCTATTACATCACCCCAAAAGTGTTGTAGTGTTGAGACAATAATCCACACATTCTTGAGTAAGCCACTTTTTTATACCTGCACAATCACATGTGCATTTACCAAAGGTTTTTAAAACAAACCAACATGTTTGTTGTATAACAATTTTTGCAGTAGCATTATCAAAAATTGAAATGTCCATTTCAGATAAAACAGGCCTGTGTAAAAAACCAACAAGAAAGCCAAAAAACTTGAACTTACAAAGTTCACATTAGGTAAAACCTGAAGGCTATATCAGACATCAGTATTTAGGAACTGGGTTTGATATAGCGTTCAGATGGGGGGAAATCACCCCTGGAAAAGCCAAATTTGGAAGATGCACACCAATTTCCCAATGTCAACATGTGCTATCTGCCATCAGGGGGGATCAAGGGACGTGTTTTGGGGGAGCAAGCCCTTCCTCAACGCGACTTTATAATTGAGGAAGGGGTTGCAACCCCAAAACGCGTCCACTGATCTCCCGTGATGGCAGATAGCACATGTTGGCACACTGTGTGCATCCTCCAAAAATTTGGCTTTTCAAAACATTGCAAAAAAATTTAAAAGATTGAACCACCATACAAAAAGTGATTTTGTGGGGTTTTAAATTCGCCCCAAAACATCAATGATGTTATTATTTTTTTTAATAACATCATGGATTTCTTGCTGGATGTTTTGCAGTTCGGCATTACACCCCATGATCTCCCCGATCAGGATCTGGGCACTTTCTGAAGTAAAGCATTCTCTATCCCTCACATCACGATCACCTAAAAAGAGATAAAGAAAAAAAAAACAGGTCTCAAAAATCTGCCACCATCCATCTCTTTTACCTGAGCCTGTGGTCGCAGACACTCACCTGTTGTGGTGCCAATCTCCACCACATCTTCTTCTTCCTCCTGCTCAGCTTGTGTTGGTGTAAGTTCCCCTTCTTCCAGAGGTGGGGGGTCTCTGGTCTCCTCGGATGAGGGGTGTCCTCCGAGTCTTTTCTCCCCTATGTAAAACAAAAATGGTATAATTAGCACACAGATATTTGATGGCAGAACTAGAAATAGGAAACATTGCTTGGAAGTAGGGATGAGCTTCGTGTTCGAGTCGAACCCATGTTCGACTCGAACATCGGCTGTTCGATCGTTCGCCGAATTGCGAACGTTATGGGCCGTTCGCGCTAAATTCGTGTGGCGCGTCACGGCCCATAATTCACTGCGGCATCGCAGTGCATTGCTGGCTGATGATTGGCCAAGCATGCACTATGACCCGCATGCTTGGCCAATCACAGCGCCGTCAGTAGAGAGAGCTGTAATTGGCCAAAGCCAGGGTGGCTTTGGCCAATTATGGCTCAGGGGATTTAGTACACACCCCACACTATATAAGGCCGCCTGCACGGCGGCCCTGTGTAGTGTGTGTTCCGGTGTGCTGAGAGATAGAGAGAGAGAGAGACAGTGTCATTTGATTTGAGTTAGATAGATTAGGCAGAACAGTCAGTCAGTTAGCTGCACTTACAGTGTATTGTGTATATATATGCATCCCAGGTGTTGCATATATATATATACACTGTATTCAGTTTAGCTAGATCCGTTCCTGTTATCTTCTATCTAGACTATTTACATTTAATGCAGTGCGTCCTGCTCACAGTGTTCAGCTAGATCCGTTCCTGTTATCTTCTAGACTATTTACATTTAGTGCAGTGCGTCCTGCTCACAGTGTTCAGCTAGATCCGTTACTGTTATCTTCTAGACTATTTACATTTAGTGCAGTGCGTCCTGCTCACAGTGTTCAGCTAGATCCGTTCCTGTTAAATTCCTACTGACAGGCAGGCTTGTCTGGTTACAGTATATAAAGCTACCTGAAGAAAATTACAGGTGTTCTATTTGATCCTATTAGTACCACGGTCAGGCAGCTAGACTATTTACATTTAGTACAGTGCGTCCTGCTCACAGTGTTCAGCTAGATCCGTTCCTGTTATCTTCCTACTGACAGGCAGGCTTGTCTGGTTACAGTATATAAAGCTACCTGAAGAAAATTACAGGTGTTCTATTTGATCCTATTAGTACCACGGTCAGGCAGCTAGACTATTTACATTTAGTACAGTGCGTCCTGCTCACAGTGTACAGCTAGATCCGTTCCTGTTATCTTCCTACTGACAGGCAGGCTTGTCTGGTTACAGTATATAAAGCTACCTGAAGAAAATTACAGGTGTTCTATTTGATCCTATTAGTACCACGGTCAGGCAGCTAGACTATTTACATTTAGTACAGTGCGTCCTGCTCACAGTGTTCAGCTAGATCCGTTCCTGTTATCTTCCTACTGACAGGCAGGCTTGTCTGGTTACAGTATATAAAGCTACCTGAAGAAAATTACAGGTGTTCTATTTGATCCTATTAGTACCACGGTCAGGCAGCTAGACTATTTACATTTAGTACAGTGCGTCCTGCTCACAGTGTTCAGCTAGATCCGTTCCTGTTATCTTCCTACTGACAGGCAGGCTTGTCTGGTTACAGTATATAAAGCTACTTGAAGAAAATTACAGGTGTTCTATCCCAGCTTAGTGCAGCTACAGGCCATTAGTATGTCTGGAAGGCCAAGAAGGAGAGGCAGACAGTCACAAGCCAATAAGAGAGGGCAAGCAGGCTCTGTGTCTAGTGCTGGTCGTAATATGGGAAAACAATTTCTCCTTTCCACTGATGCTTTCCAATCCTTGTTCCACAAAAAAACCCAAATTTTCAAAAAACATTTTTCATTGGGACAAAAAAGTGAGGTGAAATCTTCTGAAGAGGAGGAAAGACAGCAAAACAAATGTCACAGGGGTGATAACCCTTCCCTATGTTTTCCAAAAAGCTTAGAAAAGATTTTTTGGCTGGAGCTAAACACGTTAAAAATGTTCAAAATTACAAACAGATTCTACTTAACAACAAACCTACAGTCCCTGTCTTGTTTGCACCGCCTGTATACTGCTGTTCAGAGTATATAGGGCCTGGTGGCCCCACACCTTTCCTTATTTTAAATTTGGGTGCGGGGTTCCCCTTAATATCCATACAAGACCCAAAGGGCCTGGTAATGGACTGGGGGGTACCCATGCCGTTTGTCTCACTGATTTTCATCCATATTGCCATGACCCGACATGACATTAAACCCGCAAGCAGTTTTAAATGAGATTTTTTCCTTTAAAAATGACATTTGGTGCAGGGACTGTTCTAAACATGGGAAACACGCGTCACTTTACAGGCATACTATAGACACCCCCCAGGTACGATATTTAAAGGAATATTTCACTTTTTTTTTTTTACTTTAAGCATCATTAAAATCACTGCTCCCGAAAAAACGGCCGTTTTTAAAAGTTTTTTTTGCATTGATACATGTTCCCTGGGGTAGGACCCGGGTCCCCAAACCCTTTTTAGGACAATACCATGCAAATTAGCCTTTAAAATGAGCACTTTTGATTTCGAACGTTCGAGTCCCATAGACGTCAATGGGGTTCTAACGTTCGTGCGAACTTTCGGTCCGTTCGCGAGTTCTGGTGCGAACCGAACCGGGGGGTGTTCGGCTCATCCCTACTTGGAAGTGAGGTACAATTGTCTATTTTAGCCGAGTTCCAAGATGTATTTTTTTTATTGCCCTTTGTCAAGCTGCAATACTTTACCTGTTTAGTACAAGCTTCACAGATGGAGACCCCCCTATAGTATACACTGGAGCACCTGTGTGGCCCCCTAATAAAAATGGTGTTCTTGTGTCCCACACTAGTGCTCCAGTGTCCAGATGTGAAAACAGCTGCTCAGTGTCCTCTCCTTACACACAATCTAGTTGGCATTTCATTCTAGTAACAAACCCATCTACACAAACAAATATTTGGCATCCAAGTAGGCCCAAAAAAAATGTGGGAAAATGCATATGGCCTAAACAATGGTGTTCTAGAGGCCGAAAGAAAAATGTTTGATACGAACGAATAATGGGCCCATGAACATTAAAGTTGCCCTTCTAAACGTTACAATTAATAAAAGCATATGGAGCAGCACGAACGTAATAAATACAGAAAGAATAGGAACACAGCACAACTACTTACTTTTTTGCAGCACTCTCCGGATCTTTCGGTACTGCTCTGGCTCTCTCAACTTCAGGTCCGACCACCACTTCCTGAGCTGATCTTTAGATCTTCGTACCCCGAAATTCCTGTGAAGGCTTTTGACCACTTTCACCATGATCTTGGCCTTTCTGATGTTGGGGTTGGGGTAAGGCCCATACTTTCCGTCATAGTCAGACTTCTTCATGATGTCGACCATCTCCAACATCTCCCCAAAGGACATATTTGTGGCCTTAAAACGTCTCCTTCTGGATCGGGACGTGTCCGGATCCGGGCTTTCCTCCTCCTCCTCCTCGTTGCTAGAATTAGCATGCACCTGTTCTAACTCCGCCATGTGCTCTTCACCCACTGCGCCGAACGAAAAGAGGCGGGGAATAGACTAGAAAGAACGTCAGGGGCGGGCGGAATTACACGCATGCGCAGTGTGTATAAAGCGTAACACGCGTGCGTATTACGTACGATCTGTGAGCGGAGGAAGGAGCATTGGACGCGCCGATCGTAAGAACGAAGTTAAGAGACAAACTTGTGCCTATACTGCTTCTAGATTGAGGCCTATATTGTAACAAGATTAGGAGAGTTTTGTCTGACATTAGGCTTTGTCTTGTGTTGTGTCTTGCAGTGAACATGGATATGCTACTCAAAGATAATGACTTCATGTCAGTATTCATAGATATGTTACGGGAGCTGCCCTGTCTGTGGGAGATTAACCACCCCCATTTCAAGAACCAAGCAAAGAGGAAGGCAGCACTGGTGCAATTGTGTGAAATTGTGAAGCAGGTGATCCCCACGGCAGACATCACCTATTTAAAGATATTAATTGGTTGCCTGAGGAGCATATATCTAAGGGAGCGCAAGAAAGTCCAGGATTCGCAGTGATCCGGAGCAGCAGATGACATCTATGTCCCCAGGATGTTGTACTACGACAGGCTGCATTTTCTGGCAGGCCAGACTGAACCCAGGCCATCCCTCTCCAGTCTTCCTTCCACGCTTCCTTCCCTCCCGGCTGAGGCTTCTGACGCCCAACCTGGGCCTTCCAGGCCACATGTGGAGGAGCCCAGATTGAGCCAGGTATAGCATTCCTCAAAATATTTCTGCTTGTCCAATCAATGATGTTAACTAGATGTTAGTTGGGAGTACTAATTTAGGATTGGGATTGATGAAGAAAAACATTACAACCATGTCCCTTTTTCATACACAGGGATGTCTCAGCCAGGAGGTGGCCGGGCCAAGCCGGCTGGCTGATCTGCAGGTCCCTCCACCCCCCCTGAAAAGAGAAAGTGGCAGTAGGAGGAGTGCCCTAGAGGAGGCTGCTATAGGATTCTTTTGGAGGGCTACAGAGGTCCTGGGAGCACCCCACACCATGGAGGAGAACATTGCTGCCTTCATTGCATATAAAATGCAGAGGATGGAGGAGGGCCAACAAGTCATGTGTGAGGCCCTCATATTGGAGGTTCTTGAGAAAGGTATGAGGGGCCAAATGACACCTCAGACACACCTTTGTGATCGTCCTCCTCCTCCTCCTGCAGGTCCTCCTCCTCCCTCTCCTCCAGGTCCCCCCAGTCCTCCTCCAGGTCCTCCCAGTCCTCCTCCAGGTCCTACTCCTCCTCCTGCCACATCTCCAACTGCACAGCCACAGCCCGGAAGGAAGCGTGGAAGGAAGACCAGACAGTGATTGCCCTGGGTTCAGTCTGGTCGGCCAAAAGATGCAGCCTCTTGTGGTACCACAGCCTGGGGACACAGATGTCATCTGCTGCTATCCGGATCTCTGCGAATTCTGGACCAGACTGCCCTCCCTTACATATGGACTACTCAGGCCACCAATTTTGATGTTGAAGAATTGATGTCTGCCGTGGGGGTCCCAGGCTTCGCTAATTTCTCCTGTTGATCCAGTGTTGCCTTCCTCTTTGTTTGGTTCTGATCCCTTAATAAAGGATTTTTGTTTTGAAATATACTCTCCTATGTGTTTTACTTCAAAAAGGACAGTTTGTTTGTGAGGATTCAGGTACATTTCAAATATACAATGTGAAATGAACAAGGGACACCAACACCAAACAATCTCCTTGAGATTAAATAATAAAAGATATCAATGGTGTTGGGGTAACTTGACACACAAAACACACCCAAAAATATTCTGGAGTAAAAATAAAAATAACATTGAACAAAGATCAGCCTTGGAAAAAAATCAAAACATTAAAGAAAAAAAAGGCTGAAAATCCAAAAAAAAAAAAAAATAAAATAATATAAAACTGTCAGATGTGACAACTAATAACAATATATTCAGGGAATCCCACTAAAAAAACACAAATAAAAGTTTGTGAGAAGTGTGTGTGAATATGAGCAGCAAAACTACTTAATTCTTGTCACATTATAAAGAAGAAGAGAGTGCGCTGTATTAAACCATTTTTAACATTGCAGCGTGACGAAAGTGCTGTACCCATTGCGAACGCTAAGTTTACCAGAACGAGCTGTCCCGTCTCGGAATTTCTTCTGAGCATGCGTGGCACTTTGTGCGTCGGAACAGGCCACACACGGTCGGAATTGACGCGATCGGATTTTGTTGTCGGAAAATTTTATCTCCTGCTGTCCAACTTTGTGTGTCAGAAAATCCGATGGAAAATGTCCGATGGAGCCCACACACGGTCGGAATTTCCGACAACACGCTCCGATCGGACATTTTCCATCGGAAAATCCGACCGTGTGTACGGGGCATTAGAGTGCAGAAATCCTGGATATATTACGCAGCCCCAAGAATAAGAAACATCCACAATGCACATGCTAATCAGACACTGGCCTCAATTCACAAAAAAGTATTTTCCTCTTTAAACTCTGAGATAAAATAGCTCATAGTGTTTTTCAAAAAAATGTTTGCAATTCACAAAAATAGGATTTTTTATAACAGCTTACCTGTAAAAACCTTTTCATTTGATGTACATCACCGGACACAGAGCCACAGTAATAACTGATGGGTTATATAGGGTATCACTAGGTGATTGGACACTGGCACACCCTAACCAGGAAGTTCAACCCCCTATATAATCCCTCCCCCTACAGGGATACCTCAGTTTTGTAGCAAAGCAATATAAGTGTATTAGAAGAGGGGCGGGACCTCTGTGTCCCGTGATGTACATCAAAAGAAAAGGATTTTACAGGTAAGCTGTTATAAAAAATCCTATTTTCTTTCTCGAACATCACGGGACACAGAGCCACAGTAATAACTGATGGGATGTCCTAGAGCAATGCTGTCTGAGGGGAGGGGAACCACAACCAAGTAGGGTGCAATCAGACCTGAGGACCCTGTACCGCTGCCTGCAGCACACTACGCCAAAAGGCGATGTCCTCATGCCTTCTTACATCCACCTGATAAAATCTGGTGAATGTATGGACTGAAGACCAGGTTGCGGCCTTGCAGATTTGAGCCATAGAGGCCCGGTGATGCACTGCCCAAGAAGCACCAATAGCCCTTGTGGAATGTGCCTTGATCTGAAATGGAGGAATCTTCTGTTTCAAACCGTAAGCTTGAATAATCATTTGTCGAATCCATTTAGAAATGGTAGCTTTTGACGCCGCCTGTCCTCTCTTGGGACCCTCTGGCAGCACGAACAAAACATCCGTTTTGCGAATTTGAGCAGTTGCTTCCAGATAGGCCTTGACTGCTCTTACTACATCCAAAAAATGTAGTGACCTTTCTTCCGAAGAACAGGGATCTGGAAAAAAGGAAGGCAGAACAATATCTTGGTTTAGATGAAAATCTGAAACCACCTTCGGTAAAAAACTAAGATGAGAGCGCGATACCACTCTATCCTTGTGTACAATCAAATAAGGCTCTTTACAGGAAAGAGCTGCTAATTCTGATACTCTTCTAGCAGAAGAAATGGCTACCAGAAAAAATAACTTTCTTGTCAACAAGACCAAAGGAATCTGACGTATTGGTTCAAAAGGCTGTTTCTGTAAAACAGACAGAACCAAATTTAAGTCCCAGGGGTTTAGGGGCGCCCTAACCGGAGGATTAAGACGCGTCACCCCCTGCAAAAAGTTTCGGACCAAAGAATGTGAAGCAAGTGGCCGTTGAAATAGTATTGATAAGGCCGAGACCTGGCCCTTGATGGTACTCAAGGCCAGCTTCATCTCTAATCCCAATTGTAGAAAATCAAGAATTCTACCTATCACATATTTTCTGGGATGCCAATCCCTGGATTCATACCAGGATACATAAGCTTTCCAGACTCTATGATAAATTACTCTGGAAGCTGGCTTCCTTGCATTGATCAAGGTAGATATCACAGGACCTGAAAGCCCACGATTCTTCAGAATATGGGTTTCAATAGCCAAACCGTCAAATTTAGCGTTTGTAAGGCAGGATGGAACACTGGACCTTGAGACAACAGGTCTGGGTGTAACGGTAGGGTCCACGGGAAACCCACCGTCATCCTTACTATTTCTGCATACCAAGTCCTCCGGGGCCAGGTGGGAGCTACCAGAAGTACGACTTCCTTTCCTGCCTGATCCTGCGAAGAAGTCGCAGCAGTAGCAGAATAGGCGGGAATGCATAAATCAGTGAGAACCGATGCCACGGAATCACCAACGCATCCGTCCCGTATGCAAGAGGATCTGTCTATCTTTTTGTTGAATCTGGATGAAAAGAGATCTACATCTGGGACCCCCCATCTTTGGCATATGGCCCTAAAGACGTCGGGATGCAGAGACCATTCCCCTGGGAGTAACTGCTGGCGACTTAAATAATCCGCCTGCCAGTTCTCTATCCCTGGAATGAAAACTGCCAATATGCATGGCACCTGCTTCTCTGCCCAGACTAAGATCTGGTTCACCTCTCTTTGAGCAGCTCGGCTCCTGGTGCCTCCCTGATGATTGATATAAGCCACTGCTGTGGCATTGTCGGACTGGATCCTGACTGGGCAACCCTGTAGCCTGAGAGTCCAGGCTCTTAGGGCTAGATATACCGCACGGATCTCCAGAATGTTGATGGGTAAGGTCCTCTCGGTTTTGGACCATACCCCCTGGACCGCAGACTGTTCTAGAACTGCTCCGCAACCTGAAAGACTGGCATCCGTTGTTACCACCGTCCAGGTAACCGGTAGAAAGGATTTCCCCTTCTGCAGATTTTCGGGTATTAACCACCAAATGAGGCTCTGACGCACAGCATGAGACAGGTGCATCGGAAAGTCTAATGCCTGAACCTTCTTGTTCCAGGCCGACAGGATACTGTGTTGCAGCAGTCTTGAGTGAAACTGAGCATAGGGAACTGCTTCGAATGAAGACACCATCTTTCCCAGCAGCCTCATACAAAGGCGGACAGAAGGACTCCTCTCTTGGTGACTACCAGAATCAGCTCCCTTAAAGCAGTGATCTTTGCCTGAGGTAGAAATACTTTCTCCTGGCTTGTATCCGATTGTAGAGGAGAACCGCACTCAACTTACAATTTAGTGCCAGCAATCAGGTCTTCCCACCGACCTCATATATAGAGAAAAAGTCCAAGAGGTTGCTGCACTTAAAAACTTTCTTGCTTTATTTCACATCTTCAGGAAAGATTTACAAAGCAAGCATAATCATTCCAAACAAGATCATGGCAGCAAATGCCTACACAATTTCAGATATGAATGGATTACGTTTCGGGCTAGTATGCTTACGCCCTTCCTAAGATCCGTTGAAGCACATCTGAAGGTTTCATTGCAACCATTCATTTAAATACAGGTTAATAAAGTACTTCACACGTGGAATCAATATGGCTAATTAGTTCAAGTCACATAACATTCAGCATCTCTATATGTATGTATATTTATATTATGCCATGAATACAAGGTCTAACAACAAGTGGCTAATCTCTCTCACTTTTATTTTTCAGTATGTTCAGTATACCTAATAAAAGTACATAAAAATACATACATAGGTTAAAACAAATAGATTAAAATAAATAGATATCCCCATCTCAAGATCGTTTTATCTAGCTAATCATAAATATTTATTCCAAACATTAGACAAATAAATAAAGGTCCAAATCAACGTTCAAACCATATGGAACAATAGTATTTAAAAAATGTATCCAGTATACTTCTCTTTTCCTTAGAATCAATTCACGGTTACCCCCTCTCCTATTTTTCTCAATTCCTTCTAGGACCATGTATTTTAATTGTGATACATTGTGACCAAATTCCAAAAAGTGTCTCGCCAACGGTAATTGAGTTTGTTTATCATGTATTGAGTATTTATGTTTAGCTATCCTGTCTTTTACCTTTTGTGTAGTTTCTCCTACATACACTAGACCGCCTGGACACTTTATGGGTTAGATTACATATGAAGATTGGCATGTATAGTAACCACTAGGGATGAGCCGAACACCCCCCGGTTCGGTTCGCACCAGAACCCGCGAACGGACCGAAAGTTCGCACGAACGTTAGAACCCCATTGACGTCTATGGGACTCGAACGTTCGAAATCAAAAGTGCTCATTTTAAAGGCTAATTTGCATGGTATTGTCCTAAAAAGGGTTTGGGGACCCGGGTCCTACCCCAGGGGACATGTATCAATGCAAAAAAAACTTTTAAAAACGGCCGTTTTTTCGGGAGCAGTGATTTTAATGATGCTTAAAGTAAAAAAAAAAAAAGTGAAATATTCCTTTAAATATCGTACCTGGGGGGTGTCTATAGTATGCCTGTAAAGTGACGCGTGTTTCCCATGTTTAGAACAGTCCCTGCACCAAATGTCATTTTTAAAGGAAAAAATCTCATTTAAAACTGCTTGCGGGTTTAATATCATGTCGGGTCATGGCAATATGGATGAAAATCAGTGAGACAAACGGCATGGGTACCCCCCAGTGCATTACCAGGCCCTTTGGGTCTTGTATGGATATTAAGGGGAACCCCGCACCCAAATTAAAATAAGGAAAGGTGTGGGGCCACCAGGCCCTATATACTCTGAACAGCAGTATACAGGCGGTGCAAACAAGACAGGGACTGTAGGTTTGTTGTTAAGTAGAATCTGTTTGTAATTTTGAACATTTTTAACGTGTTTAGCTCCAGCCAAAAAATCTTTTCTAAGCTTTTTGGAAAACATAGGGAAGGGTTATCACCCCTGTGACATTTGTTTTGCTGTCTTTCCTCCTCTTCAGAAGATTTCACCTCACTTTTTTGTCCCAATGAAAAATGTTTTTTGAAAATTTGGGTTTTTTTGTGGAACAAGGTTTGGAAAGCATCAGTGGAAAGGAGAAATTGTTTTCCCATATTAACTCTTACAGGAGAGAATTTCCCTTCCTAGGGGTAGATTTCATCTCACTTCCTGTTGTCTCCTTCCGTTTGCAAATAGGAGTCGTTTGTAAGTTAGATGTTTGAAAGTAGGGTCCTGCCCTATATACTCAGCAGAAATTTGGGCCTTAGGTGTTGCTGTGGCCACAACACTGTAAGCCCTCACAGGGCCCTGCTGTGAAATATTAGATCAAGAATTGTAATTACATGCCCCTGTTGAACAGGAGCTGAAAAATTAGGCCTTAGGCACTGGAGCTGGTGCCACAACACTGCAACCCCTCACAGACACTCTAGTTGGAACCCAGGAACGAGCCCTGCTGCAAAGTATTGCTTCAAAAATTGTAATTACACGCCCCTGTTAGACAGGGGCAGAAAAATTGGGCCTTAGGCACTGGTGCTGGTGCCACAACACTGCAACCCCTCACAGACACTCTAGTTGGAACGCAGGAACGAGCCCTGCTGCAAAGTATTGCATCAAAAATTGTAATTACACGCCCCTGTTAGACAGGGGCAGAAAAATTGGGCCTTAGGCACTGGTGCTGGTGCCACAACACTGCAACCCCTCACAGACACTCTAGTTGGAACGCAGGAACGAGCCCTGCTGCAAAGTATTGCATCAAAAATTGTAATTACACGCCCCTGTTAGACAGGGGCGAAAAATTGGGCCTTAGGCACTGGTGCTGGTGCCACAACACTGCAACCCCTCACAGACACTCTAGTTGGAATGCAGGAACGAGCCCTGCTGCAAAGTATTACATCAAAAATTGTAATTACACGCCCCTGTTAAACAGGGGCTGAAAAATTGTGCCTTAGGCACTGGTGGTGGCGCCCAGAACCAAAAATGTTCTTACAAGCTATCAGCGTGATGATTGAGGAGGGAGAGGATAATTACTCAGGGATAGTCACTCAGCATCAGCATAGGCAGTCTTTGAAGGGATCTGAGATTTCAAAAAAAATTATTCGGTTACATCAGCATCAGGTGCTTGGTAGCTGGTGGTGATCCAAGACTCATTCATTTTTATGAAGGTCAGCCGATCGACCGAGTCGGTGGACAGACGCACCCTGTGATCGGTTACCACGCCTCCAGCAGCACTGAATGTGCGTTCCGAAAGAACGCTGGATGCAGGACAGGCCAGTAGCTCAATTGCATACTGTGCAAGCTCTGGCCAGTGATCCATCCTCAAGACCCAGTAACCCAGAGGATTTTCGGTGGGAAAGGTGTCCAAGTCTGATCTTGCCCCTAGGTATTCCTGCACCATGTAAAACAGACGCTGGCGATGGTTGCTGGAACCGATCATACCTTGGGGCTGCGGACCAAAAAATTGTCTGAACGCATCGGTCAGACGGCCACCTTCTCCACCACTCCTTCTTTGACTGACCGAAGCCTCAGCAACACGTTGTCCAGAAACAGGAGTTTGTAACCTCCCAGTCTCTGGGAACGCGTTGCACAGACCTTTCTGCAAGGCCTCCCGAAGATGTTTCATCCTCTGCTCCCTCTGCGATGGCAAGATAAGGTCCGCAACCTTACCCTTGTAACGTGGATCAAGGAGGGTTGCCAGCCAGTATTGGTCCTTCTCCTTGATACCACGAATACGAGGATCCTTACGCAGGCTTTGCAGGATCAGGGAGGCCATGCAGCGTAGGTTTGCTGAGGCATTCGGTCCGGAGTCCTCTGGGTCACTAAGAACGACATGGTCCGCAGCCACCTCCTCCCAGCCACGTACAAGTCCATGTGTTTCTTGGGACTGATCCCTTAAAGACTGCTGCTGATGCTGAGTGCCAGGCTCCACCTCCATACTGACACAATCTTCCTCCTCCTCCTCTTCCTCCTCGTCCTCTTCCTGTGTGATCGGCGGGCACGCAGGAACACTGTCTGGATAAAGGGGGCCTTGAGAGCTAAGGAAGTCCTCCTCTTCCTGCCTCTGTTCTGCCTCAAGTGCCCTGTCCATTATTCCATGCAGCGTGTGCTCCAACAGGTGGACAAGGGGGACAGTGTCACTGATGCATGCACTGTCACTGCTCACCATCCTCGTGGCCTCCTCGAATGGTGACAGGACAGTGCATGCATCCCTGATCATGGCCCACTGGCGTGGGGAAAAAAAAACAAGCTCCCCTGACCCTGTCCTGGTGCCATAGTCGCACAGGTACTCATTGATGGCCCTCTGCTGCGTGTGCAGCCGCTGCAGCATGGCCAACGTTGAGTTCCACCTGGTGGGCATGTCACAGATTAGGCGGTTCTTGGGCAGGTTAAACTCCTTTTGGAGGTCCGTCAGCCGAGCACTGGCATTATATGACCGGCGGAAATGCACACAGACTTTCCTGGCCTGCCTCAGGACATCCTGTAAGCCCGGGTACCTGCCCAAGAACCGCTGCACCACCAAGTTAAGGACGTGAGCCAAACAGGGCACATGGGTCATTTGTCCCTGTCGGAGGGCAGAGAGGAGGTTGGTGCCATTGTCGCAAACCACCATTCCTGCCTTAAGTTGGCGTGGCGTCAACCACCTCTGAACCTGCCCCTGCAGAGCTGACAGAACCTCTGCCCCAGTGTGGCTCCTGTCCCCCAAGCACACCAGCTCAAGCACCGCATGGCATCTTTTGGCCTGCGTACTTGCGTAGCCCCTTGAACGCCTACGGAGCACCGCTGGTTCCGAGGAAAAGGCCATGGAGGAAGAAGAAGAGGAGGGGGTGGAGGAGAGAGGTGTGTCACAATCAGCATTTTGGAGGCGTGGTGGCGGAACAACCTCCAACACTACTGCACCTTGTCCTGCATCCTTCCCAGCTGCCAGCAGAGTCACCCAATGCGCCGTGAAACTTAGGTAACGTCCCTGTCCATGCCTGCTGGACCATGAGTCAGCGGTAATATGCACCTTACCGCTGACCGCCCTGTCCAGCGAGGCATGGACATTGCCTTCCACATGCCGGTAGAGAGCCGGAATCGCCTTCCGTGAGAAAAAGTGGCGTTTGGGTACCTGCCACTGAGGAACCGCACATTCCACAAACTCACGGAAGGGGGCAGAGTCTACCAAATGAAAAGGCAGCAGTTGAAGTGCTAGCAATTTTGCCAAGCTAGCATTCAACCGCTGGGCATGTGGATGGCTGGGAGCAAACTTCTTTCGGCGGTGCAGCAGCTGGGGCAGGGAAATTTGCCTGGTACAATCTGACGTCGGTGTACCAAAAGCAGATTGCCCACAAGTACTTGGCTGTGACACACCTAATTCTACACCTTCATTCCTCTCACTGCAGGTCTCAGAGAGGACTGAAGGTCTAGTGGGGTTGGAAATCTCAGCTGATGAGGAGCAAGGAGAGATCCTCTTTGTTCTTTGGTGTGGGTCTTTTAGATACGCTTGCCAACGAACTGCATGGCAGGTCAACATATGTCTGGTCAAGCATGTGGTACCCAAGCGGGAGATGTTTTGGCCACGCGAGATACGCTTGAGACATATGTTGCAAATAGCAGCGGTGCGATCTGATGCACTCGTCTCAAAAAAGGCCCACACCAAAGAACTTTTTGAATAAAGCGCAGAGACTGCAGCGCCCTGCACATGTGGAGCTTTGGGGTGTGATGCAGTCAATGTGCTGCCCTTAGGCTGGCCCCTGGAGGGCATCCTGCCTCGTTGGTGATGTGCCGCTGCCTCCTCCTCCTCCTCCTCCTCCTCCTCCTCTCTCCTATCAGGCACCCACGTTGAGTCAGTGACCTCATCATCCTCTCCCTCCTCATCACTGGAGCAAACCTGGCAGTATGCTGCAGCAGGGGGAGCATGACTGCCAGATTGCTGTCCTTCTTGGGCACCCCCTCTGTCCGTGCTCATGTTACTGCCTTCATCGAGCTCAGTATCGTCATCAGAGCCTTCCAAACGCTGGGCATCCTCCTGGAGCATGTACCCAACACTGTGGTCAAACAGTTCGAGGGAATCCTCATGAGGACATGGTGGAGCTAGGGAAGGAGTCACTGATGACATTGAGCTGAGGGAAGAGGCCGCTGCTTTGCCAGACAAAGCACCCTGGGCATGGGTGAGAGAGGATGAGGACGGCTTGGTCATCCACTCGACCAAGTCTTCCGCATGTTGCGGCTCAACACGGCCAGCTGCCGAAAAAAAGGCCAAGCGTGTCCCATGGCCACGTGCTGATGAGGATGCACCGTCTCCACGACCAGCACTAGACACAGAGCCTGCTTGCCCTCTCTTATTGGCCTGTGACTGTCTGCCTCTCCTTCTTGGCCTTCCAGACATACTAATGGCCTGTAGCTGCACTAAGCTGGGATAGAACACCTGTAATTTTCTTCAAGTAGCTTTATATACTGTAACCAGACAAGCCTGCCTGTCAGTAGGAAGATAACAGGAACGGATCTAGCTGAACACTGTGAGCAGGACGCACTGTACTAAATGTAAATAGTCTAGCTGCCTGACCGTGGTACTAATAGGATCAAATAGAACACCTGTAATTTTCTTCAGGTAGCTTTATATACTGTAACCAGACAAGCCTGCCTGTCAGTAGGAAGATAACAGGAACGGATCTAGCTGTACACTGTGAGCAGGACACACTGTACTAAATGTAAATAGTCTAGCTGCCTGACCGTGGTACTAATAGGATCAAATAGAACACCTGTAATTTTCTTCAGGTAGCTTTATATACTGTAACCAGACAAGCCTGCCTGTCAGTAGGAAGATAACAGGAACGGATCTAGCTGAACACTGTGAGCAGGACGCACTGTACTAAATGTAAATAGTCTAGCTGCCTGACCGTGGTACTAATAGGATCAAATAGAACACCTGTAATTTTCTTCAGGTAGCTTTATATACTGTAACCAGACAAGCCTGCCTGTCAGTAGGAATTTAACAGGAACGGATCTAGCTGAACACTGTGAGCAGGACGCACTGCACTAAATGTAAATAGTCTAGAAGATAACAGGAACGGATCTAGCTGAACACTGTGAGCAGGACGCACTGCACTAAATGTAAATAGTCTAGAAGATAACAGGAACGGATCTAGCTGAACACTGTGAGCAGGACGCACTGCACTAAATGTAAATAGTCTAGAAGATAACAGGAACGGATCTAGCTGAACACTGTGAGCAGGACGCACTGCACTAAATGTAAATAGTCTAGAAGATAACAGGAACGGATCTAGCTGAACACTGTGAGCAGGATGCACTGCACTAAATGTAAATAGCAGGAACGGATCTAGCTGAACACTGTGAGCAGGACGCACTGCACTAAATGTAAATAGTCTAGAAGATAACAGGAACGGCTCTAGCTGAACACTGTGAGCAGGACGCACTGCACTAAATGTAAATAGCAGGAACGGCTCTAGCTGAACACTGTGAGCAGGACGCACTGCACTAAATGTAAATAGCAGGAACGGATCTAGCTGAACACTGTGAGCAGGACGCACTGCACTAAATGTAAATAGTCTAGAAGATAACAGGAACGGATCTAGCTGAACACTGTGAGCAGGACGCACTGCACTAAATGTAAATAGCAGGAACGGATCTAGCTGAACACTGTGAGCAGGACGCACTGCACTAAATGTAAATAGCAGGAACGGATCTAGCTGAACACTGTGAGCAGGACGCACTGCACTAAATGTAAATAGCAGGAACGGATCTAGCTGAACACTGTGAGCAGGATGCACTGCACTAAATGTAAATAACAGGAACGGATCTAGCTGAACACTGTGAGCAGGACGCACTGCACTAAATGTAAATAGCAGGAACGGATCTAGCTGAACACTGTGAGCAGGACGCACTGCACTAAATGTAAATAGCAGGAACGGATCTAGCTGAACACTGTGAGCAGGACGCACTGCACTAAATGTAAATTGCAGGAACGGATCTAGCTGAACACTGTGAGCAGGACGCACTGCACTAAATGTAAATAGTCTAGAAGATAACAGGAACGGATCTAGCTGAACACTGTGAGCAGGACGCACTGCACTAAATGTAAATAGCAGGAACGGATCTAGCTGAACACTGTGAGCAGGACGCACTGCATTAAATGTAAATAGTCTAGATAGAAGATAACAGGAACTGATCTAGCTAAACTGAATACAGTGTATATATATATATGCAACACCTGGGATGCATATATATACACAATACACTGTAAGTGCAGCTAACTGACTGACTGTTCTGCCTAATCTATCTAACTCAAATCAAATGACACTGTCTCTCTCTCTCTCTCTCTATCTCTCAGCACACCGGAACACACACTACACAGGGCCGCCGTGCAGGCGGCCTTATATAGTGTGGGGTGTGTACTAAATCCCCTGAGCCATAATTGGCCAAAGCCACCCTGGCTTTGGCCAATTACAGCTCTCTCTACTGACGGCGCTGTGATTGGCCAAGCATGCGGGTCATAGTGCATGCTTGGCCAATCATCAGCCAGCAATGCACTGCGATGCCGCAGTGAATTATGGGCCGTGACGCGCCACACGAATTTAGCGCGAACGGCCCATAACGTTCGCAATTCGGCGAACGATCGAACAGCCGATGTTCGAGTCGAACATGGGTTCGACTCGAACACGAAGCTCATCCCTAGTAACCACGTATAGGGATATTAAAACCCCTATGTGGATGTGTAAAGTATTTACCTTTAATCATAGAGTTACATTGTATGCATGACAAACAGGGATATGATCCCAAGTTTTTTGGTCCCAAGAAGGTTAATTTAGCTGTTGTAGCCACAGGTTGGTCCGATTTTATCAATCGGTCCCGTATCCAGGGCCGTCTTTAACGCAGGGCAAAAGGGGCAGCTGCCCTGGGCCCTGTCATTGCTGTGGGGCCCAAAGCAGCTGCCACTTAAGCCCTGCGCTGCCCGCAGTTTTTGCGGAGTAGCGGGGGGAGCCGATCCCCCCTGCTCTCCCAAGCGGCTACATTCATTATACAGGAGAGCGGGACAGCTGCGGGCTTCATGTGTTTGAGCCCGCTCGTCCCGCTTCTCCCTCTGTCAGGAGCTGCGGACCCTAGTAAATGACAGTGCGAGAGCGGCGCTCTGTGTTCCTCCCGCCCCCACCCCCGCCTGGCAGACCTGTGTAGCACACAGCCGAGTGAAGTTTTCTGGCTGTGTGCTGGGTCTGATAGGCTGGGACTGTGTTCGTTGCACCGCCGTGTGACCAGGTAAGAAAGAACAAGGTGGAGAGAAGGGGAAGAGGATTCATTTGTGCAGACTGCAGAGAATTGCTGGTACAGAAGTGGACATGGGGGGTACAGAAGTGAGAAGACATGGGGGGTACAGAGGTGGACATGGGGGGTACAGAAGTGGACATGGGGGGTACAGAGGTGGACATGGGGGGTACAGAAGTGGACATGGGGGGTACAGAGATGAACATGGGGGGTACAGAGGTGGACATGGGGGGGTACAGAGATGGACATGGGGGGTACAGAGGTGGACATGGGGGGTACAGAGGTGGACATGGGGGTACAGAGGTGGACATGGGGGGGTACAGAGATGGACATGGGGGGTACAGAGGTGGACATGGGGGGTACAGAGGTGGACATGGGGGGTACAGAGGTGGACATGGGGGGGTACAGAGATGGACATGGGGGTACAGAGGTGGACATGGGGGGGTACAGAGGTGGACATGGGGGGTACAGAGGTGGACATGGGGGGGTACAGAGATGGACATGGGGGTACAGAGGTGGACATGGGGGGTACAGAAGTGAGAAGACATAGTAGGTACAGAGGTGGACATGGGGGGGTACAGAGATGGACATGGGGGGGTACAGAGATGGACATGGGGGTACAGAGGTGGACATGGGGGGGTACAGAGATGGACATGGGGGGTACAGAAGTGAGAAGACATGGTAGGTACAGAGGTGGACATGGAGGGTACAGAGATGGACATGGGGGGTACAGAGGTGGACATGGGGGGTACAGAGGTGGACATGGGGGTTACAGAGATGGACATGGGGGTTACAGAGATGGACATGGGGGGTACAGAGATGGACATGGGGGGTACAGAGATGGACATGGGGGTACGGAGGTGAACAGAGGCGGTGGGGGGGGTACAGAGGTGAACATGGATGGGGGGTACTACAGAGGTGGATAGGGGGTACAAAGGTGGACATTGGGGGGGGTACAGAGGTGGACGGAAAGATATAGAAGTGAACGTGGATGGGGGTACAGAGCTGAACACAGAGGTGGATGTGGGGTACAAAGGTGGACGGAAAGATATAGAGGTGGACATGGGGGGGGTACAGAGGTGGATGGGGGATACAGAAGTGAGCTGTGGATGGGGGGGGGGCAGAGGTAGACAGGGGATACAGAAGTGAGCTGTGGATGGGGGGGCAGAGGTAGACAGGGGATACAGAAGTGAGCTGTGGATGGGGGGGGCAGAGGTAGACAGGGGATACAGAAGTGAGCTGTGGATGGGGGGGGCAGAGGTAGACAGGGGATACAGAAGTGAGCTGTGGATGGGGGGGGCAGAGGTAGACAGGGGATACAGAAGTGAGCTGTGGATAGAGGGGTACAGAGGTGAGCTGTATATGGGGGGGACAGAGATAGACAGGGAATACAGAAGTGAGCTGTGGATGAGGAAGCAGAGGTAAGCAAAGTGATGTGCAGAGGTGACCAATAGATAGTTACTTTGCGGGAGGGAGGAGGATATGCAAGTACTACCCCTTGTGCTGATTTTTTTCTGTGCCCTGTATGATACAAACACCTCAAAGTACACCCCCCCAATCCCTATGTGTCATCCTGGACTCCTATCTCCCCCCTTCCCCCATTATCTTGAACTCCCCCATCTCTCCCCCCCCCAATCATCCTGGACTCCCATATCCCCCCCCCCCACCCATCACCCTGGACTTCTCTATCTCTTCTCCCCATCATTATTATTATTATACAGGATTTATATAGCGCCAACAGTTTGTGCAGTGCTTTACAACATGAGGGCAGACAGTACAAGTAGAATACAATGCAATACATAAGTTTACGTGTTTGTTTTGTTTTTTCGAATGTTGGGGTGGAGAGACAATTTGCATGGGGGGGGCCCAAGAATTTTTTTTGCCCAGGGCCCAATCAATAGTAAAGACGGCCCTGCCCGTATCGTTCTGCCCTTTCTATAGGAGGACATGGGTGGGTTCCAGAATTCTTGCACCATAGGGTAACTGGTTCTTAAAAGATTCCAATGTCTTTTAACAATTTGAGAAATTTTGTTAGAAAAGGGGTGATACTGCATAATGAGGGGGGTTCTCTTTGTTTCTCCTGGCTTGTATCTATAATCAGACCAAAATACTCCAGTCTTCTTACTGGTTTTAGGAAAGATTTTTCTAGGTTGAGAATCCAACCTAGGTGTTCCAGATACTTGACTGTGGTCCTCAAGTTCCCGTTCAAAGAGGCTACTGACCGGTCTATCAAGAGCAGGTCGTCTAGGTATGCTATGACAGTTATACCTTGAGCCCTTAATCTGGCCAGAGGAGAAGCCAAGATCTTTGTAAACACTCAAGGTGCAGTGGCTATCCCGAAAGGCAGAGCCACAAACTGGAAATGGCACCCTCCTATCTCAAAGCACAGGAACTTCTGATGAGCAGGAAAAATGGGCACATGCAGATATGCATCTCTGATGTCTATCGATGCCAGAAATTCTCCCCCCTGCAGGATGGGGACTACTGTCCGAATTGACTCCATGCGGAAGGATCGAATCCTTAGGAATCGATTCAGATCCCTTAGATCCAGAATGGGTCTGACATCCCCATTTGGCTTTTGGACCGTAAAAAGATTGGAATAGAAGCCCAATCCCTGATCCTTCGTGGGAACCACCATAATGACCTCTTGCGACAAAAGCCGCTCTAACGCTAGAAGGAGCGACTGCTTTTTCTCTGGATCCCTGGGGACATTTGATCTGAGGAAACGATGAGAGGGAAATTCTTGGAACTCCAGTTTGTAACCTAAGGTTACTGTGGAGATTACCCATCTGTCCTGGAAGTCCTCCTGCCAGAGCTTTGAGAACTGTAGCAATCTTCCCCCCACTCAAGCGAGCAGGGGCGCCCCCTCATAATGAGGCCTTAGTGTCCTGTCTAGTAGACTTCTTCCCTCAGGACTTCTTTTGTCCCTGGGGTTGACTCTTGTTTCTTGACCCAGACGGAAGAGGCCGTCGCGACTGCCTGGAGGCTGACGCCCCAGGCACTGAGGAATGAGTCCGTTTGAAAGAGGGACGCTTACTCTTTCTCTTAACAGGTAGAAGAGTGCTTTTCCCACTAGAGATCCTTTGGATATAGTTATCCAAGTCTTCTCCAAACAGCCTTGCACCACGAAATGGAAACCCAGCCAGGAGCTTCTTACATGGTGCTTCAGCTGACCAATTTTTTAACCATAAGATTCTACGCATATGCACCAACCCAAGTGAAAGACGAGAGGTTTGCATGATAGAATCTCTGATGGCGTCAACAGCAAAACATAAGGCCGCTGGAAGGTTAGCCAATCCCTGAGCCTGCTGTTCAGGTAAAACTTTGATGACCTGCTTAACATGGTCTCTTAAGTATTGACAGACTCCAATCGCTGCTACTGCAGGTTGGGCCACTGAACCTGCTAAGGCGAAAACATCTTTCAATAGGGATTCCATCTTTTTATCCACAGGATCCCTGAGCATCTGAGCATTGTCTACAGGACAAGTCAGACTTTTATTTACAAAGGAAATGGAGGCATCAACGGCCGGTATTCCCCACATCTTAATAAACTTTTCTTCCATAGGATAAAGTGTTGAAAAATTTTCGGTGGAAAAAAACGTTTATCTGGGTGATCCCACTCAGAATAAAGGAGCTTTTCAAGTAAATTATGAACAGGAAAAGCATGTGCTGTTTGAGGAGGCTTCAGTGACCCCAAAGAAGAAGAGGGTTCTTTAACTGACTCAGATACGGGTAACTTAAATGTGGAGCAGACCAATCCAGCAAGGATCTGCACTAAGACCTTCTCATCCTGAGAAGCTGAAGAGGGCCCTTCTCCACCTGATTCCTCAGAAGAGGAATCATCCGTCCCATCCCGATCCTCTGAAAGGGATTCTTCTCCCCTATCCCAGAGCTCCTCCGCCTGAGGGTCCTGGGTAGCAGAGGAAGACCTAGTGCATTTTCTTCCACTGAGTGAAGATGTGATCACGGCCATTATTCTTTCCTCTAAACCATTAATGGTTGAGGAAAAAACCTCCTGTGTAATGTATACAGGGGCTGAAGTGCCAAAAGCAGGTGTAGTCCCTGACCCCAACGGCTCTCCCTGGCTAGCCGTCCCTGGCCCCTCAGGGGGGGAGGATGCTGCAGACAGGGGGCCCTCAGAACCCGATGGAGATCCCCTAGAGCCTCTGGTTCTTGGGGTATTTGAACCTCTTCTACCTATAGTGCAAAGCAACAAGGTGGAGGTATCACAAAATGAACACTGACTGCTGAGCGATGTAGTCTTAGCAACAGCTCTGCTACCAATGCCCAGTCTAGTGTTTCCTTAGTAAATGCTGCCTAGGAGAATGCCTGGTTCCCACCTTACACGCGACCGTCAGCTCTGTGTCCCTCCAAAGGCTGAGTGCACCTGTAAAGTGTGCCTTTTATAGCCTTGCAGCCAGCAATGTGGGCGTCTAAGCATGCTGGACGCGCTGACACTCCGCCCCCCCTCTACCGCTCCCGCCCCCTCGTTTTTCAAATGAACGTGCGCTTCCCGTGCGAGCCGACCTTCCGGGCTAAGCATAGAGGAAAGGCTGGGGGTGGGGAAGGCAAGAGAGAGGCCGGCAGTGATGGGGCCTGCACGTGGCAATGGCGGCGGCGGTGATAGTGCGGTATACGCCTCACAGGCCACCTGCGGCCTCCCCCTATTCTGGGAGGAGAACCCCCCATCCCATCCTACCTGGAGCTCAGCTGGAGGAGCTTGTGCAGCGTGAACATCGAGACAGACAGTCAGCATGAGAAAGAATGTGCTCTTGGCAGCCCCCGGTGGCGACAATAGGCATAGCATGCATTTACTTAAAGGAGAAACCTACTAGAATTAAAAAATTCTGTGGAATCTCCCTTACCTTATCCAGCCGCAGGGTTCTGTTATACAGACCCAATCTTCACCTCTCACGGTGGGCTCAATTTGGAAAAACCTTCAGAGACAGGGGCCCCCTAGAAATGGAGGATCCACAGTTCTGGACCCGTAAAGCACCCGGACAGAAATAAGGCTAGAAAAACCATTTTCTGAAATGCGGGGTCCAGCTCTCTAAAAAGAGGAAGCGTTACAGGTAAAACCTTGTTTCTTCGGGGCCCGGGTACCATCCAATTCGGCCTAGAAAGGACACTTTGAAATGGATCCGGTTCGCCTGGCTTGCCCCAGTATAGGATATAGGATATTCCCTTTGGAGCTCAGCACAGGACATCTTTACACGTCCAACACCTAAGACACTGGCTAAAAATCTGAGGTATCCCTGTAGGGGGAGGGATTATATAGGGGGTTGAACTTCCTGGTTAGAGCCCTTGCACACTGGGGCGGGGGGCGGCGTCGGCGGTAAAACGCCGCTATTATTAGCGGCGTTTTACCGTCGGTATGTGGCCGCTAGCGGGGCGGTTTTACCCCCCGCTAGCGGCCGAGAAAGGGTTAAATACCACCGCAAAGCGCCTCTGCAGAGGCGCATTGCCGGCGGTATAGCCGCGCCGTCCCATTGATTTCAATGGGCAGGAGCGGTAAAGGAGCGGTATACACACCGCTCCTTCACCGCTCCGAAGATGCTGCTGGCAGGACTTTTTTTACCGTCCTGCCAGCGCATTGCTCCAGTGTGCAAGCCCTCGGGGCTTTCACACTGGGATGACAGCAGCGGCACTTTCAGGGGGGTTTGCAGGCGCTATTATTAGCGCAATAGTGCCTGCAAACCGCCCCAGTGTGCAAGGGCTCTTAGGGTGTGCCAGTGTCCAATCACCTAGTGATACCCTATAACCCATCAGTTATTACTGTGGCTCTGTGTCCCGTGATGTACGAGAAAGAAAGACGCTATTAAAATAAAGCTATTTCAGTTATTTCATCAAACTGTAAAGTATTTATCTCATGAAAACATTTAGTATTTTATCTCATGACATGGCATTCAGTGGACCCCTGGCAGTTTTTATTGCTACTAAAGAGGTAACATGGCTTAAACCGTAAAAAATGCCAACTTACTAAGTCAGTGCGGTCCCTGCAGCAGTGGCGGATGGTGAAGTTTTAGGATGAGGGGGGGCAGACCATGCCCTTCCATTTTGACACCTCCCACTTCTCATAAGCCCCACCCCTAATATAATCCACCTACTCCGCCGCCTGTATTGCACTTGCTTCCACCCATTGTGTCAGGAGAATACAGCTCAGCATCACAGGACAGAGTATACAGCCCTAGAATCACAGGACAGCAGTATACAGCCCCAGCATCACAGGACAGAGTATACAGCTCAGGCTCATAGATCAGGGTATACAGCTCAGCCTCGCAGATCAGAGTAAATAGCTCAGCCTCACAGATTAGGGTATATAGCTCAGCCTCACAGATTAGGGTATATAGCTCAGCCTCACAGATTAGGGTATATAGCTCAGCATTACAGATCAGGGTATATAGCTCAGCATTACAGATCAGGGTATATAGCTCAGCATTACAGATCAGGATATATAGCTCAGCATTACAGATCAGGGTATATAGCTCAACCTCACAGATCAGGGTATGCAGGTACACATCATCTGTCCTGTATACAGCTAGCTATATACAATTACCTTCCTTCCTGTATATAGAGACCTTCCTCCATCATTACTGACTGCAGATATACATCATCTGTCTTGTATACAGCTATATATACAGTAACAGGACAGATTATGTATATCTGCATGGAGGAAGGTCTCTATATACAGGAAGGAAGAAGGTGGGTGTATATAGCTGTATACACTACACAGGACAGATGTACTCACAATTTGTAAATGCTGCTTGATACCCCTTACTTAAACTGCTTGTAACTTACTAATCAATAACACAATGATGGCGGAACACTCTAATGTATGGAAATCTCAATAAACTTCAATATCACCACAATACCGGTCTCTGTGATATATAACGTCACATATAATACACATCACACTGAAAAAAAGACATAAAAAATAACTGCAAACTTAGCAGGGATGGTGGAAACCCCTCCTACAGATATTTGGCTGTGGACTGTGTCAGTAAAGCAGTGGACAGTGTCAGTAGGGCAGTGGACGGTGTCCATTGCTTATCAGTGCAGCCTATCAGTGCCCATAAGTTCAGCCTCATCAGTGAAGCATATACGTGCCATCTCAACTGTGCCCACTCATGCTGTATCATCTGTGCCCACCAGTGCCATTTCATTTGTGCCTACTAGTGCCGTCTCTTCTGCGCCCACCAGTGTCATCTCATCTGTGCCCTCCAGTGCCGTCACTAGTGCCCGTCTTATCTGTGCCCACCAGTGTTATCTCATCTGTGCCCACCAGTGCTGTCTCATCTATGCCCACCAGTGCCATCTCATATACAGCTATATATACCCACCTTCCTTCCTGTATATAGAGACCTTCCTCCATCATCACTGACTGCAGATATACATCACCTGTCCTGACAGTCCTGTATACAGCTATAACTACAGTAACAGGACAGATGATGTATATCTGCATGGAGGAAGGTCTCTATATACAGGAAGGAAAAAGGTGTGGGTATTTATAGCTGTATACACTACTACACTGATAATATACACACTTTGTAAGTACATCTGTCCTGTGTTGAGTATACAGCTATATACACCCACCTTCTTCCTTCCTGTATATAGAGACTATCTATATACAGGAAGGAAGAAGGTGGGTGTATATAGCTGTATACACTACACAGGACAGATGTACTCACAATGTGTGTATATTATGTAATGTATACAGCTATATACACACACATGACATCCAGGCACTTGGAAGACAAAAAAATAATCCCCCAAAAAATGCCCCCTGATGTCCAGCTATGCATCGTATCCGTCCTGCCCTGGCCTGGTGTCTGAGTGGAGTTGTGGAAATTAAATTATCAGGCATCAGGGAACTAGTCAGCGTGTGGCTGTGCGGAAAGGAGAGGCGGGTGGCAAGATCTCAGACAGACTGAGAGAGAAGAGTGAGTGTCTCTGAGGTCCGCGTCGCCGGCACTTACCTTAGTCAAAGGCGCTGCTCAGGTCTCAATCCACTGCACGCACACACGAAAAAAGCACCGCCCACCGTCCTCTCCTCCGGTCCTCGCCACTCCAATACATAATCACTTACTGTAGACAATCCGAGCCACAGACAAATGACAGTAGAGTGAGAGTGTTTGCGGGCGCACCGCGTGCGCCCCGGCCACTCCCTAAACACAGGCAAATCAGCTTCCCAGCCTGCAATCAGCTGATTGCAGGCTGGTAAGCTTCCCATAGACTGCCGTGTGTCCGGCGCCTGCTCACTCTCTTTTTTTTCTAACAGCTTGGGGGAGGAGGGCAGCTTGTTACATCACACATGTGATATAACAAAAACAACTAGGTTACATTAGGTAAATAGAAAATATCTTTAGAAATGTAAAATATTGAATGAAAATAGTATCAAATATCACAGACATATATAAATACCCTTCTTACACCAATAAAAAAAGACAACTTTGTCATTGGGGAGATTTGCCTTCACCTCCTGTCCCATAGACAAATCAGGAAGTGAAAGGAAATCCCTGCAATTTAAGAGAATCCCTTGGGGACCCCCAGGTCACCAGAACTGGTGCCCCCATTGGAAGATTTCTTCTCTACTTTCCTGGGGACAACCCAAAGTGGAGATGGGCCTGGCTGCAGACTGGAGCTCCGCACCCGACAGGAAGCATGTGACCTGAATAGCGCAAAACGCCGTCGGTGTACCTCGGTCTGTTCATGTGATATAGCGGACGCGCGCTCGTGGATCCGACGGATTTGATGTCTGCCGTGACCCGCGATTGCGGTATAGAGAGGCAGAACGGGGATCTACCTAAGTAAACAAGGCAGATCCTTGTTCTGACAGGGGACATGATAGAGATCTGCTGTTCCCAGTCATTGGGAACAGCGATCTCTGTGGTGTTCTAGGCAGCTCATCCCCTCTACAGTTAGAACACACACAGGGAACACAGTTAACCCCTTGATCGCCCCCTAGTGTTAACCCCTACCCTGCCAGTGTTATTTATACATTGATCAGTGCATTTTTATAGCACTGATCAATGTAATAATGTCACTGGTTCCCAAAAAGTGTCATTTGGAGCCAGATTTGTCCACCGCAAGGTCGCAGTCCAGCTAAAAAAATGCAGATCACCGCCATTACTAGTAAGAAAATAAAAAAAAAATTAAAAAGTCCCTAAATCTATCCCATAGTTTGTAGACGTGATAACTTTTGCGCAAATAAATCAATATAGGCCTATTGCATTTTTTTTTACCAAAAATATGTAGAAGAATATATATATCGGCCTAAACTGATGAATAAATTTGTTTTTTAATATTTTTTTTGGATATGTATTATAGCAGAAAGTTAAAAATGTTTTGTATTTTTTTTTCAAAATTGTCACTCTTTTTTTGTTTATAGCGCAAAAAATAAAGACCACATAGGTGATCAAATACCACCAAAAGAAAGCTCTATTTGTGGGGAAATAAGGATATCAATTTTATTTGGGTTCAGCATGGCACGACCGCGCAATTGTCAGTTAAAGCGACGCAGTGCCGTATCGCAAAAAATGGCCTGGTCAGGAAGGGGGTAAATCCTTCCAGGGCTGAAGTGGTTAATATAACAAACAACCAATGGCTGCAGACTGGAGCCCCACTCTCCACAGGAAACATGTGGCCTCCACTTACTCGAGCTTCACTCTAGACAATGTAATAAACAAGCCAAACCCGTCTAACACTAACAGCTAGTCTGTCCCTGAACCGATCTCCAGCAGTCGGTGGCCATTTTGTGGTGGACAGATTTACATTGTGTGTAATGGGCGAAAGTGTCCCGGACACTAGAGAACACTCCCTGTGCTGAGGCTCAGGCCGAAGGACGACCATGTTGTTGAGGACATAGATGCCTCACACACAAGGCTGCATGAGGAAAAAATGGCGGGAAAGCATTAAATGTCAATAAATCAGAGTCTATAGCTCGGGCCCCACCCACCTGAGGAAGGTCAATGTGTCTGAGGGGAGTCGTGTGTGATTCTTTCCTGCATCAAGGTGCTCAGGTTGGGGCAGAGAAAGGCCCAAGTGTGAAAGGAAGTCTAGGCGTGATGGTGCAGCCAGGAGGCTGTAGAGAGTCCAGGAGGGACAAGCGCAGCTAGGGAGCTGCAAGGAAAGTGGGAGAGCTAAAAGTACAGCGTCTGCGCATACCACTGGGATGTGTTTGATGGTCAGGAAGACCAAAGGTGTTTGATGGTCAAGAAGACCCTGCAGAGGTACTCGGAGCAGTAAAGCTGCCACAAGAGAGACAGGAGGCTGAATTGTATGTCTTTGCAGTGATGGTGAGAACCCCCTGCTTGGGGAGAGTTATCTGTATGAACTTTGACTTGCTTTAAATACAGTTTTGGATCGTTGCAACTAATTGTAAACACATCTTCCAACCGCTTAAGTTTAATCACCCCAATCTTATAATATACTGTATATATACACACATACATATACAGTATATATATATATAATATATATATATATATATATATATATACACACACACACACACAGTGGATATAAAAAGTCTATACACCCCTATTAAAATGTTGGGTTTCTGTGATGTAAACTTTTCCACCTTTATTGTGACCTATAAACTGTACAACTCAGTTGAACAACAAACTGAAATCTTTTAGGTGGAGGGAAATAAAAACAAAAAGCGAAAATAATATGGTTGCATTAGTGTGCACACCTTTAAACTAATACTTTGTTGAAGCAGCTTTTGATTTTATTACAGCACTCAGTCTTTTTTGGGTATGAATCTATCAGCATGGCACATCTTGACTTGGCAATATTTGCCCACTCTTCTTTGCAAAAACACTCCAAACCACTCAGGTTGTGAGGGCATCTCCTGTGCACAGCCCTCTTCAGATCACCCCACAGATTTTCAGTTGGATTCAGGTCTGGGCTCTGGCTGGGCCATTCCAACACTTCAATCTTCCAGTGAAGCCATTCCCTTGTTGATTTGGATGTATACTTTGGGTCGATGTCATGCTGAAAGATGAAGTTCCTCTTCATGTTCAGCTTTCCAGCAGAAGCCTGAAGGTTTTGTGCCAATATTAACTGGTATTTGGAACTGTTCATAATTCCCTCTACCTTGACTAAGGCCCATGTTCCAGCTGAAGAAAAACAGCCCCAAAGCATTTTGCTACCACCACCATGCTTCACTGTGGGTATGGTGTTCTTTTGGTGATGTGCAGTGTTGTTTTTGCACCAAACATATCTTTTGGAACTATGGCCAAAAGGTTCAACCTTGGTTTCATCAGACCATAACACATTTTCCCACATGCTTTTGTGAGACTTCAGATGTGTTTTTGCAAAAGCCACATCCAATTCGCAATAGTGTGAACCAGCCTAAAAGTGGACAGAGTAGGAGAGAGACAGATTGGGGTAGGGAGTTCCATGGGATGGGAGAAGCTCGGAAAAAGTCCTGAGGCAAGCATTGGAGGTGATGACAAGGGAGCTGGAGAGCAGGGGGTATTGGAAGGATTGAAGAGAATGATTAGGTTGGTATTTTGAGACTAGGTCAGTGATGTAGCTGGGAGAAGAGTTGTGGATGGCTTTGTAAGTTGTTGTTAGTACTTTGAATTTAATTTGTTGGGTTAGTGGCAGCCAATGGAAGGATTGGCAGAGAGGAGTAGCAGACACTGAAGGGTTGTCAAGGTAATTGAGGCTGGCAGCAGCATTTATGATGGACTGAAGGGGAGGCAGCCTATGTAAAGGTAATCCCATGAGGAGGGAGTTGCAGTAGTTGAGGCGGGAGATTACGAGGGAGTGAACTAGAAGGTTTGTGGTGTCATTGGTTAGGAAGGGGCGTATTTTGGGCATATATATATATATATATATATATATATATATATATATATATATATAGGTATGTAAGGAAAAAATAAGAACAAAATTACATATACATATACTGTATAATATATTATGTATATATATATATATATATATATATATATATATATATATATATATATATACAATTTTTTTCTTTTTTCTTTATTTTGTCACTTTTATTATTAAATGGAGAATACTGTACAGACCACATTTAGGAATCTCTTGTAGGCCTGAGGTTCCCATTCATGTTTTTTTTTTTCCCACGCTTTTGGCACGTTTCTGCAGGTCACATACAGGAAAGCCCATTCACTTGAATGGGCTGCCCTATGCGCAACAAAGGCCCCAAAGATGCTCCTGAACCATTTTGAGGGTGGAGCGTCACGCGCATTTTTCATATTGACTTTTGGCGTGTTTGTAGTGCATTTGTCCCACGGCAAAATGCTCAACGAAACGACTCCACTAACCGTATTTGGGATGCCATTAAGAATCCCGAGATTTCATATGCGTGTGAAAGTATGAAACGTGTTTATGATATGTATCTTCATTGTGGATTGTGTGTTCCCTTGAGGTTGAGGGATTATACACCCTCCTTTTTATCTGGAGGTCATTTCTGATAATAAATAACTTTTATAACTAAATAAAATATTTAAATAACCCAGCCACTGAACTTTTTGTCATTGTAATAGCTACTTTATTACCGCTGTCTCTTGTTATAGGGGTTATCTTTTTTTAGCTTAGTTTTATGACTAAAATGACAACACCCCATTGGTGAGTGGAGTATTGGGTTAATTAAATAGGTTAAATATTGTACATTGCCTTAGCTTTGGTTGTTTTTCTTTTGGAAGAGTGGGGCCTGATTCATTGACATGCACACCTCAGGCAGCTTTTTACGAAAAAAAAACCTCAAAGTGTATATTGTTCATCTTTAAAACAAAGAAATATTATACGGACAGAGTTTGCCGATCATTTGTTGGTCTGATTTAACGAATCACAGATCTCATGCAGTGTTTCAAGACAAAAGCTGAAATAAAATGTTTATTTTCTCCCTCTTCAAAAACATAATTATTACTTATCATCGATGGGACACCTGAGCCCGGGACAATGTACACATCCACCACTTCAAGGTAGAACTAAACGCCTTTTTAAAAAAATTTAGATAGTATAAGGAAGGGTTATAACTCCTGTCCCTTTGTTTACCCTCTGCGTCCCCATAGGGGAGATTTCCCTTCACTTCCTGTCCCATAGCCAAAACAGGAAGTGAGTGGAGATCCCTCCAAAGTGAGGGAATCCCTGGTTGTCAATTTGGGATTTTCATTAACTTTGGGTGATAATGGTCACCAGGACAAATAGAGAGGGTGAATCTCCCCAACAGGGGACACAGACAGCAATCCTTCTCCACTCCATCCAAAAATGAAAACTAAAACATTTTGTCTTAAGTTATACTTTAACTTTACAAAGAAGATTATACAGACTGCATACAACAATCTTGTGTCTGCCTGATGTATAAAACACACCCTGCATGGAGCTATTTAGGACCAAAATCAAATAAAATGTTTATTTCTTACTTTTAAATGAATATTTTATTTTTCACTTTTAAATGAAGAATATCGTACAGACTAGATTCAACTATCCCTTGTAATATGCAGGGGTCAGGGAGCAGTAATTCTCTGCTGGGATACATTATATCCAGTTGGGGGCGTGTCAGTCTCTCCTGCTCCTTCCTCTGTTCAACCTGGGACCGCAAAAGAGGTGGAGCTTTCTCAGTAGGCTCGCCCCTGTCTCGGAGTCATCTCCCGGGCACGCTGCTATTTTCAAGTGTATCTGGCTGCAGACTGGAATTCCACTCCAGACAGGAAACATGTCTATTGCTTGTTTGTTACATTAAAGTTGATTAAAAAAAAAAAAAAAAAAAAAAAAGCAAACAAAAATTTTTTTTCATGGAGGTCACATGTTTCATGTGTAGAGTGAAGCTCCAGTCTGCAGCCATTGGTTGTTTGGTACACTAAAGTTCATCAACCCCTTCACGCCGATGTAACACAAATATACGGCCCCACTGGACTGGACACGTCACTCTCTCAGCAGAGAGAGCGTCAACTAACGGAAAGCTCCGGGACCCGTCCTAGCGATCGGGACCCGGAACTCCCGATTTCAGGTCACCTGATCGCTGTGATAGCCTCTAATTGGCTATCACAGTAATCAGCCACTCTGAAGCTCGTCCACATGTTTTCTCTTTCTCTGTGAATGAAGGAGAGAGATACATTGCATCTCTTCTTGCAGAGAAAAAAAAATTTGTGTAAAAAATAAAATACAAAAAAAATACCTAGGTCTAGGTTAGTGCCAGGGTTAGTGTTTGGGTCAAAAGTCAGGGTCAGTATTTGTTTTGGACATAATTTTTTTAAAATTAATTAGTGTCAGTGTGTTTTAGGTAGGATAAAAAAAAAAGCAAAATGTGCACTATTGCTTTTGGGCTGTACTACGGGTACAAACAACAACTAACATACAAAATATGTGGTATTACTGCGATCGCCAGGAGCAGGAAAATGTACAGTTTTACTAAAACATGTCAAAGTTGCAAAATTGCGTTTAGGCATTTAGATTTGTTTTACCTTTAGGTGCAAAGGGATTAAAAAAAAAGTTGAAGTGGAGACCACGTGTTTCCTGTGGAGAATGGAGCTCCAGCCTGCAGCCAGATACACTTGCAAAATGAGGGATTTTCTTTAACTTTCACTTTCAATGATAATGGTAAACAGGACAAATAGTAGAGGGTGAATCTCCCTAACTACAGATAGCAATAAAAACCTGATAGGGGTTTAAAACCTACTCCACTCTATTCAAAACTATAAAAAAGTTTTCCTGACGCCAACATGGCACCATACTAGTGATAGAGCTCTGCCTATTGACCACTCCTTCAGGAACAGTGAAAAGCATAAAAAAAGGCATAGTTACCCCCCCCCCCCCATTCTTCTTTTTTCCTCATACCTCCATGCACCAGTGATGAGTAAGCAGTATTATGTCCCCACCTCTGCCTCAGTGCAGTAGCCGTCTGGGTTGAGCCTCTCCCAATGTGAAGTCCCAGTGCTCGGGCTGCTAAACGCGCTAAATAGCCTGGGAGCCCCTTCTGTGGGTCTTGATGGGGCCTGCAGTGTCTCCTCACTACCTCACTAGGAAGGAAATCTACCATCATGTAAGTGTTTGCAGTCTGGGGTTTGGGGGGCCAGCTATTTCATTCCTTATCTCTTTTGGTCCCTTGTACCACACAGGGTTGCCTTTCCCTTTATTTCTGTCTCCCCATATGTGTTTTCCTCTTACCTTTGTCCCTGGTTTATTCTTTCTTGGCTCCATTTGTTTCCATTTTTAGATTTTTCAGTTTTTGTTTTTTTTTGTCACCCTCTTGCTTGCATGGGCAGGGATCCATGTCGTACTGCCTGGGGCATCCACAGTGTCCCTATAGGGAGAGAGCGGCCACCCAGTGCTGCTTTTCTTTACCGAGGATGCTCTTGATGATGTCATTTTACCACACTGGGCTGCATATGCATTCAGGCAAGCGGGGAAGGCCAGGCATCATCTTGGTTTGAGGCTAGAGTTGCCACCTCATCCCTTTAAACCCAAACACATATTATTTACACGGGTTCTGAGGCTAATTTAATGAGGCACCAAGTGAGTTTAACCACTTGCCTACCAGGCACTTAAACCCCCCTCCTGCCCAGACCAATTTTCAGCTTTTAGCGTTGTCACACTTTGAATGACAATTGCGCAGTCATACAGCACTGTACACAAATGAAATTTTTATCATTTTTTTCCCACAAATAGAGCTTTCTTTTGGTGGTATTTAATCACAGCTGGGATTTTTATTTTTTGCTACACAAACAAAAAAAAAGATGGAAAATTTTGAAAAAAAAAAAATCATGTTTAATAGTTTGTTATAAAATTTTGCAAACAGGTAATTTTTCTCCTTCATTGATATGAGCTGATGAGGCGGCACTGATAGGCTGCACTGATGGGCACTGATAGGCACAGTTAAGGTGGCACTGATAGGCACAGATAAGGTGGCACTGATGGGGACAGATAAGGCGGTACTGATGGGCACAGATAAGGCGGCACTGATGGCCACTGATAAAATGGCACTGATGGGCCCTGATGGGTGGCACGGATGGGTGGCACTGATGGGTGGCACTGATAGGTACCACTGATAGATGGCACTGATGGGCACTGATAGGTGGCACTGATGGGTATTGATGGGCGGCACTGATAGGCACAGATGGGCACTGGTAGGTGACACTGATGGGCACTGATAGGTGGCACTGATTTGCAGCACTGTTGTTCTGTCACAGATTGTGGGCACTGATGGGTGGCACTGTGGGCACTGATGGGTGACGCTGGGGGGCACTGGTAGGCAGCACTTTTGCCTATTGCTAGGTGACACTGGCAGTGGGCACAGGTGGGCACTGGTGATCTGGCAGCAGATCTCCATGATCGGGACTGATGTCCCTCTCACGGCCGCCGGTGATCGGCTTTTTTTTTTTCTCCTCACACTGTCAGCGCGAGGAGAAAAAATAGCCAATTACCGGCTCTGTTGACGTCACATGATCAGCTGTCATTGGCTGACAGCTGATCACGTGGTAAGGAGTCGGGATCGACCCCTTACTCCGATCTGTGATCCAGCGAGTCTCATAGACACGCTGATCACAGAGCAGGCCGCTCGGGCACGGGACGACGTCAATAGACGTTGTCCCAGCAAAGCAGGTCCGCGCTGTAGCCGTCATTCGGCTATAGTGTGGATTTCAAGTGGTTAGTTACCACCTTAATCAGTCACAGAACCTGTGTAATTCATATGTGTTCGGGTTTAAAGGGATGAGGTGGCAACCCTATTTGGGGCACGGGATGCTTTCTTGCCATCAGTGGATGGGGGAGTCTCTCGCTTTCCGTGGACAATTCAAAAGACTCAGACTGCCTTTGTTGGACAATGCACAGCCTCCTTGATTTGGCTCCTGGCTGTGACTAATTCTTGATCTGAATCAGCAGGCTTCTTCTTCTTTGGCCCCCTCTGCTGTTTGTTTTCAAGTATAGCACACAGAAAAAAATAAAATAAAAACCTTTCTTTTTTGTCATAAACCCACTCTCTGTTACTGTTTTCCTTTCAGCTATCCTCATTTCAGCTGGCCGTTCTATTTTCCTCAACCGAGTCAGTCACCACTTATGCAAAAAGACCCTCAAATTCAAAGGTAGGGGACCACTGTGTTGGTAAGTTTTCAGGAAAAAGAGTGCCTCCTTATGCGGATTGCTTTGATTTTTTTTCAACCGCGCATGCACATGCTCAAGCTCTAAAAGATCAAGAGCCAGAAAGGACAGACGTTCTTCAGTGGAGCGTAGCCCTAGATGCCACTCCCACTCAAGGGAAAAATTCCAAGGAAGACGTCTTACCTCCTCTTCCCCAGAGCAACGCCAGAGCCCCGGTAGAAGCAGCTCTGGCTATGGCTGAGCGGACAAGTGTTTCTTCCAAGCGAATGCGAGTCTGAATCCTGCAAAAGGCCTGCAGGGCCTGTGGCGCAGTACCTATGCCCAACAGATTGGTGTGTGAAGGCTGCCTGGAGGAGTTTGCAGTCGACATGCAATGCCCAAAATGTCATCATTATTAAAGAGGGTGGAAAGGCTGCAGTGGTAGACCTGGTAAGTCATGATCCAATCTGTGGGGGTCCCAAGTTTATGACACAGGCATTCAGTTCCTGACACTGCTAATCACTTAGTAAAGTGAATGTTGAACATGTCAATAATCTCGGCCAGGCAGTCCCCCAAGTTGACAGTCAGGCCACTGGAAAAGCAACCTGGCATCTAGGCAGGAAGTCCTTATCCACTTAGCTCTGCTACCCTGCCAAGTGGGAAGCCTGCAGACAATAGTAGCTCCTCTTCATCAGAGGAAGAGTTGCTTAGTTTCAATTGTTCCCTCTGGGTACCATGTACCCAGGCAGTCATTTACAGGGGTTAAAAGACAAGGTCGTATTTCCCCTTTCTTCAAAATGGCAATTCTTTTTCTGTTCATAGAAAAAAAAAAAGAGACAGAAGGTAATAAAGCAGGAGTTGCAAAAGGGGTCAATCATCTATTCAAATCTAATCCTTATCGGGAATCGGATATAGCATCTTTTGAATCTCTGCCTACCTGCTGGCTCTTGCTGGTAGAAAGAAACCCTCCCAAACTTGGATGTTCACATGAAAGATCACCCACTTGATTAGATATACCGATAGTAAGTTTCTTACTTTCTGGTTCCTGGAACCCCCAATTTGGAACTATTCCAGGTTTTATGCTGTGCACCTATTGATTGAGATTCTTGCCATCTTCATTTTTGGTGTGGACTGCTTGGTCTGGGTCGGGTTTCCCCTTTCTTTGCCTCCCCCCCTTTTGGCCATCATTCGGGGTGGTGTTGCCCGTCTCCTTTCTCCTTGGGCATTGGTAGGGCCAGTACAGCCATACTTCCTTGATTTTAAAATTCTTGATGTGACATACCAAAACACCTGCTTCTACATGATATCATAGATATTCATACCACTTGCTCCTGATGAAGAGGAAAAACGTATGGCACTGAAACGCGTTAGGTATCACTCTGTCCCAATGTACAAGAGTGATGTAAATTAGTGGTTTTTGATCTCATTATGAACAATATGTTAAATTAGTTTTTACGTAATTTTGTAATCTGTTGATATAGCCTAATGCTGTGTCTATATTTTTAGATCTTGTATTATTAAACTTATATATTTAACCCTTTCATGCCTAAGCCTATTTCTGACATTTACAAGTTAAAATCCATATTTTTTGCTAGAAAATTACGTAGAACCCCCAAACATTATATATATATTTTAGCAGTGAATCTAGAGAATAAAATGGCGATTGTTGCAATATTTTATGTCACACGGTATTTGTGCAGCAGTGTTTTAAACGTAACTTTGTGGGAAAAGGGACACTTTCATGAATTTAAAAAAAAATTAAACAGTAAAGTTAGCCCAATTTTTTTGTATAATGTGAAAGATGATGTTACGCCGCGTAAATAGATACCAAACATGTCACGCTTTATAATTGCATGCACTCGTGGAATGGCAACAAACTACGGTACCTAAAAATCTCCCTAGGCAATGCTTTAAAATTTTTTATGGTTACCAGGTTAGAGTTATAGAGGAGGTCTAGTGCTAGAATTATCGCTCTCACTCTGACGATCGCAGCGATACCTCGCATGTGTGATTTGAACACCGTTTACATATGCGGGCGCGACTTCTGTATACGTTTTTTTTGCTGTGCAAGCTCGCGGGGACAGGGGCGCTTTAAAAAATGTTTTTTTGTTTTCTTATTTATTGTATTTCTTTTTATATTATTAAATTGTGTTTTAAAAAAAAATAAATTTGATTACTTTTATTGCTGTAAAAGACCTCCAATCCCTCCTTGCACTTCAAAGTATTCAGATCGCCGAAAACGGCGATTCTGAATACTGTATATTTTTTTAAATCCAGCGCCGTTGGCAGCCGAGTAAACAGGAAGTGACGTTGTGACATCGCCTCCGTGTTTACATTTAGGAGACTGGAACGAAGCCATTTACGGCTTCGTTCCAGTCTGTCTCTAGGCGCCGGAAATGGTGCATCACAGATCGGGTCTCCCAGTGGGACGGGAGGCCCAGTAAGAGCGGCGGGAGGCGGTGGTAGGGGGGGGTTGTCCCCTCCCGCCCCTCCGGGATAACAATCTACCAGCTTTTAGCCGCATCGTTTGTTATCCCTGGAAAGCCAATCGCCCGCTCTAAAAAACGGTACCGGAATGATGCCTGCAGCTGTGGGCATCATCCCGGTATAACCCCCGAAAGCCGCATTCTTTGGCCGCATAGATGGGTACGCTCGGCGTGAAGGGGTTAACATACATATTTTTGCATATGCATTCTTTGGAGTCATTCCCCTTTAAAGTCCCACCAGAGGATCTTTTTCTGTGTTCCATATTAGGGATGTGTGCAATTTCTACTATACCCCACTAGAATTGAACTATCCTATATACATTTTGAATCTCTGCCTACAGTAGATATGACAGTAGTCTAGTAAAGAGGTGGCCAGGGGGGGCCTGCCGTCCGGCAGTGGCCCCTATCTCTGCGGCTAGTGGCCGAGGGTTCTGGACCCAGAATATAGGGGCAGTCATGAGGATTCAACCACCAAGGAAGAGAGTCTTTCCCAAGTGAGACTTATCAGTGTTGCTGGATTTCCTGTCAGTTCAACTGTTTGCTCCAACAGAGCAGCGTCCGCTTTGGGACTTTATCTACAAAGCAGTATCTTCAGGCAGAAGGATGTCCGAGATGCAAGCTCCTGGTGCTACAGAAAAATTCAATATTGTTTTCTTTCCAAAAAGAGGAGAATTGCGTTCTGTAAGTTATCTTGTACCAAAGGTAGGGACGGCCCTCCATTTAACAGACATCTGTGCATTACCTAACTTTCCAGAAGATCACACAGGAAAGTCACATGAATGGAACGTTCTCAGAACTTTAAAGAAGTATCTGTCCACAATTGCTCCTTTCAGATTATCTAATAAGTCTTTCATCGTTCCAGCTGCTTGATTTGTTGTAGCCGTATTAGTGCAATTGTGACAGAGAAAATTGAGTACTGTCCGTGATACTTTTTTTATTTGCACTAACATACAATTTTTCAGGACAAGCTTTCGGGGTATGTCCCCTTCTTCTTGAGTACTGCTTGGACCTTGAAGAAGGGGACATACCCCGAAAGCTTGTCCTGAAAAATTGTATGTTAGTGCAAATAAAAAAAGTATCACGGACAGTACTCAATTTTCTCTATCGTTCCAGCTGGAAATCATCAAAAATAAGAGGCTACTGCATGGACTCTAGCAGGCTTGGTTGTGCATATAGGGAGAGGGGTTGTGAGCCTCTGTCAGCAGTGGCTGTGCACTCTGCCAGAGCAGTTGCAGCCTCATGGGCAGCTCGTCCGAGGGCATCTATGGAATCCATCTGTAGAGAGGTATCATGGTCATCCCAACATCATTTTTCAAGCATTACAGAGTAGACCTGGGTGCCTTGCAGAGGCAGACTGACAACTCATGGGGCCCCCAGGCAATCAGAGATAATGGGGCCACACAGTATACACACACACAGTATACAATCACACACATACATGTACACACAGTATACACAGACATGTTTCTATTGGCTGAAAAGGTACTGGAGAGGTGGGGCAGCTATAATCTAGGGATTTTTAGACAAAAAGGATGTCGGTAAGGGACATTTCGGAGACAGATGTAAAAAAAAAAAAAAAACACTGGATTTTACATACTGTCCCTGCTTTTACTGAGACTGGCAACCCGGGGCCCTCGGGCAATGCCCGAGTGGCCGAATGGTCAGTCCGCCCCTGGTGCCTTGTCAACAGTGGTCTTTGAAGGAAGGACTATGCAGTCTTCAGCTCTGAAGGTTCAGCGTATTGTGCCAGGACTTCAGAGCTTCTTGCCGGAATCGAATCGAGGGCTCCCGCGTGCATCATCGAGGCTCCGGCCACTCACAGAGCCGCGAACCCAGAACAAACGCCAGGGGAACATGTCAGCACCCTCAGCAGTGACCGAGCGCCGCTGCGGGGGCTTCGTTCTAAGGTAAGTATTTCATAATGTGTTAGTATGCGATGCATACTAGCACATTATGCCATTGCCTTGCAGGTTTTTTGGGGGGGGGGGGGGTTTCCAGCGGTTTACTACCGCTTTAAATACCACATGCTTGGACCACTACTTAATTAACTCATTTATTTATTTATTTTAGTGAATTGACTTTAATGCTGTTTTATAAGGTATTTACTGAGCATTTTTGTTTTTTTGAGCTAAATACTACATAAGGTGATAGTGAATTGACATTTTCAGCATTTAATTAGATAATTGGGAAAAAATGTGTAACGTGATTTAGTTATCTCATGAGATATTCTTAATGCCCACGATTCAAATTAGCAGCAAATCGCGGGACGCCCGTGCGATCCCCCTCACTTTCAATGGCACCCCAATCGCGGCGCAATTTTGCCGTGATTCGTCGGGCAACAATTGCGGTAAAATCGCACAAACAGAATTGCGCGACGCCTGTCGCCCAAAAGAAGTACAAGAGCTTCTTTTGAGCGACAGGCGTCCCGCAATTCTGTCTACGTGATTTTACCGCGATTCGTTGGGCAACAATCGTGGCAAAAATGCACCGTGATCGGGGTGCCATTGGAAGTGACAAGAATCACACAGGCGTCCTGCGATTTGCCACATTTTCGAATTGCGGCGATTCCGCCCGTGATGCGGATCATTTAGATGTGAACGGAGACTTAATGAATTGAGCCCACTGTGCTTAAGCTATAAGTTTGTGACTGTGCTACAGAGACCTCAACAAAATACATTGGGGTTGATTTACTACAACTAGAGAGTGAAAAATCTGGTGCAGCTGTGCATGGTGGCCAATCAGCTTCTAACTTCAGCTTGTTCAATTAAGCTTTGACAAAAAAACCTGGAAGCTGGTTTCTATGCACAGCTGCACCAGATTTTGCACTCTACAGTTTTAATAAATCAACTCCATAGTATTTAACCAGTTCAGTTCTCAAACCTGTACACCCCTTATGGACCAGAGCAATTTCCATGTATTTAATTTTTATTTTATGGGTCTTATAGTTCAGCAGTAACTTTGTAATTCTTTAACCACTTCAGCTACAAAAGGTTTACCCCCTTCACATTCATTGCCATTCATTTTAAATCACACCCCAACACACTAAGGCAATGCAATTTTGTAAACAAATCGATGAATTGTGTTATAAAAAAGGGCAATGTCTGATTTTCGCCATGTTAGGGTGCATCGGCAGCCCATTCATTGGTATATCATAGAGCAAAAATGTAAATGGACCCACATATACGAGAGTGCACCTTTGACAATGTCGCTATCGTGCTAATTTTGGTCTGTTTAAACCCAACTTGATTCTACCTTAATGTTACAATTTACGCAGATTATTTTTCCCTTGTATATTGTGATGTATAAACAAATCTCCTAAATTTAAAATGAATCTTTAATCTGGCATTTCACCATTTCGCTATGTGACATAAACATCACACTTATGTGATATGCTTTTAGTTAGAAGATTTTGTTGGTTATAATTTGAGGTCAATATCTTGGGATTTTTGTTTTGTGTAAAAATTGTGTAGGGGAAAATATATAGGAAAATATTTTTGTTTTTGCATGGGGGGAAAAATTACAAGAAAATGCTTATTTTGCTTAGGGGAAAATTACAGGATTTCTTTCTTCGCATGGGGGAACAAAAATTACAGGAAAAAGTTTTTGATTTTTTGTTTTTGTTTTTTTTTTTTTTGCGTAGGGGGAAAATTACAGGTAAAATGCGTTTTCTGAAGATACATGTAACCAAACCCACTACCAAACTAGAGCTATATGTGTCTTAAAAAAAATGTACATTAGGGTAGAATACAAAACCTAGAGTTTATAGGTAAGAGTTCCATTGCAATGCATTATTGCACAGCACACGTTAATTTGCGCTGTGTTAAGGCAGCCCATTCTCACTTTGCCACTTGCTACAAAGTTTCAGTGTTGCAGTCTGATCACTGGGAGAGAGGAGACTGAGGAAATGCTTCCTCCTTCTTGCAGTAGACTGATGACATCATCCTAGCCAAGGCAAAACAACTGACATTTTAATTAATAAGGGTGGAGCATGAAAAACAATACACTGTTGCTGCATATTGTATATTGTGACTTTGGGAATTTATTTCTGCAGATTTAAAAAGTTACCGAGAGATCCAATTTATTGCTATATTACCTTTACAACAAGAACACAATCCTCCAAAGTTAAATACTTCATTGCTCATTACTGCCCCCTAAAGAACCCTCACAGCAGGTCTTCACATTAGCGCTGCTTATCCTAAAGTTCTGCTTTACATGAATCACTTTTGTCAGAAATGTATTGTTAGAGTTTGATTGGCCACGTTCCATTAAACCTACATACAGGGATAGATTCATAGAAGCAAAAACAAGTTTTACTGTAATGAAATATTAGACACATCCGCTTTTCTTTTTTCCACAAATAAACAAACTTTTTCCCTGAGTTTTACAGAAAAATAATGGCAGCTGTTGTCAAGTTGATACAGATGCAAAAGTGGATTATTAATCAATAAGCAAAAAAAAAATATATTGACTGTTTGTGAACGTGTTTGTAAACTTGTTTTTTTTTTACTCCCTGTGAAAACTACACCACTTTAATATTTTACCGGTTTTCAGAGATATCCTTCATTATTAAATGTACAAGAACAAAACCGTAACTGTTGTAGGTGTGCATTAAACTTTGTTTAATTCTGCAGAGTATATTGCAAAAAACAACATATTCATCTTAACTTTGTAGCATACAGGTGTAAGATACACAGCTCATTCCCCAATGGTCGCCCGCGGTTTTGATAAATGCCCAATTCGTAAAGCTGCATTCGAGCCTCAGATGTCTGGCATCTAAGGTTTGTGCAGAGCAGGTAAGAGAATTTGAGATTTCATGGGGTTTCTATTTCTCTGGTACAAGATTGCCCTCTAGTGGTCTAGAGATAAACTGAGCGACGGTTCCAACCAAAAAAATGTTCAACTTTTTTGGGGAAAAAGTTGAACACCAATTGTGAGCCAGGTCTTCTCGTCCAAATCAGCTGCATAAGTCGCCTCCCTGGAGGCTATATCACCCTAACACCCGATACTTTTATCCCGGTGACCCAGTATAGGTATGTTCGCATTTTATTATTGATGATGCTATCCTTTTAGTGACTTCTTTAGCCATTGTGGTATTGGGGTGATTATACTTATGTGGTAGGTGCTTTTCCCAATGAGTTGCACCAGTCCACACTGTATTTTAGGGCATGGTACTCCACTTCTATTGACCAAAAGGGAAAGTTCCCATAACATCAGTTGCCTACGCAGGGGTTTCCACCATCAACATCAACAGTCAACTGAAAATGCCGAACCACCTGGCTCCCTTGTCAGCAGCACCACTGCTTTTCTTACCAGTCTCTCTGACTGTGTTCTCCAGCTCCTCTGGTTCACTTGGCTCACTCAGCCTTTTGTTTCAGCTCCCTGCTGGATGGTCCACTCCTGGCATCTGGATAGGAGTTCTTCTGACACCCAAATAGGAGCCCATCTGACTCCTGTAAGGAGCCCATCTGACTCCTGTAAGGAGACCTGCTGTCTCCTGGCTGCTAGCTGGGGTACCTCTGTCCCCTAACTCCTGGCTGGGGCTCCTCTCACCCCTGGTTGGGACCTTCAGTTCCCTGACTCCTGGCTGGGGCTCTTCTGACCCCTGGTTAGGACCTTTGTCCGCAGACTCCTGGCTGGGGCTCCTCTGAGACTTGGTTGGGGCCTTCTGTCCCCTGACTCCTGGTTGGGGCTCCTCTGACCCCTGATTGGAACCTTCTGTCCCCTGACTACTGGCTGGGGCTCCTCTGACCCTTCGTTGGGGCCTACTGTCTGCTGGCTCCTGGCTGGGGCTCCTCTGAGCCCTGGTTGGGACCTTCTGTCCCATGACTCCTGGTTGGGGCTCCTCTGACCCCTGATTGGGACCTTCTGTCCCCTGACTCCTGGCTGGGGCTCCTCTGACTCTTGGTTGAGGCCTACTGTCTGCTGGCTCCTGGTTGGGGCTCTTCTGAGCCCTGGTTGGGACATTCTGTCCCCTGTCTCTTGGTTGGGGTCCCTCTGACCCTGGTTGGGACCTTCTGTCCCTTGACTCTTAGCTGGGGCTCCTCTGACCTGTGGGTGAGATCTCCTGTCTCCAAACAAGGAGCCTTGGGCTATCCTCAGGCTGGAGTATACAACGGCCCTGCACACCTGTGTACTCACACAGGCTGCAGGCACCTGGTAAAATCGAGACAAAGGATTGAAGGTTCCGACCCACACAATGCACTTTGGAACTTTTAACCTCCAGGCCTCGATCCAGGAATCCAGATTCTAGAGAAAAAACAAAAACACTTCTTTCACCGCTCAGAAACAATAGTCTGGAACTTTATATTAACCCCCTAATTAGAATACTATGTCATTTTCTCCTACATTTCCAAAGTGTCAGGGCCTCGCATTGTCACACTATATAACAAAGGTGGCCGTACAGACCATATAGTACTGATACATATACTCTACGTGGTCGAAAGTTTGTGGACACATGACCATCAGCTTGGTGGACATCCAATTCCAAACCCATGGCCATTAATATGGCCATTAATATGGTTGCCCCCCTTTGCAGCTGCTGTAGAACAGCCTCCACTCTCTTGTGAGAATTTGTCCCCGTTTGTGAGGTCAGGTACTGAATCTGGATGAGAAGACCTGGCTTATAATCAGTGTTATAATTCATCCCAAAGATGTTCAGTAGGGTTGAGGTCAGGGCTCTGTGCAGGACACTCCAGTTCCTACACACCAAACCGGTAAAACCATGTCTTTATGGAGCTGGCTTTGTACACAGAGGTATATTCATGCTGGAACAGAAAAGGGCCTTCCCCAAACAAGGTTTGAAGAGCACAATTGTCTAAAATTTAAAAAATGTCACAACTGGCATTCCAATTTATCCTAGAGGTGTTCAGTAGAGCTGAGGTCAGGGATCTGTGCAGAACACTTGAGTTCCTCCACACCAAATTGGTCAAAGTAATCTAGCCATGCACATACAATCTGATTGTACGATCACCTATAGATGTACTAACAACTATGCAATGTGTAGGACTACCTGACTGGATGCAAACTGAATTGATGGCTTGGACACCTAGTTGTTGGTGCCTGTATAACAGAGGAGTGTATAATCAGATTATAAAGTGTGTATTAATCTTTAAGCCCTTCAAGCCCGGGCATCAAATCTATGTGCTGGTCCACATTCAGAATGCTTTTTAAAGGTGTTTGATGGGTGGGGAGGTATCTCCTGATCGCTTATTTATCCCTGTTGCCACACTAACAAGCATTTCAAGGAATGTGCAATGTGTTCTCACTTGCTTGAAAGGGTTGCGTTCAGTAGTGGCACTGCCTTCCAAATACAACAAAGGGGATCATTTTTGCCATGGGCAAAAAGCATAGCAGCTGTGGCATGAGAACACCCCCCTTTGCAGCTTAAAGGAGGGGCAGTAAAAATGCAGCTCAACCCTGTGTTTTTTTTATGCCCTCCCCCCCAACCACAAGTCTAAATAAGTCCTCATTGTGTGGCCCTCAGGGCCTCTGAAACAATAGTTTGTTTTACCCTGTCTAGGTGTTAGTGAAGGAAAAGGAGACTGGGCTCTGGTAGTTACAGGCACAGTCCACCTTTTCCAAAACAGTAAAAAAAAAAGTGCACTTATAACATTTTTTCATTCAGGTCTGCAGAGTGTTGTGACTGAGTTCAGTGCATCCTGCAGTCTTCTGCGTTGTTTACCCCCAGCCCCAGGTCTGTACAGAGGCACAGCACTTCTGTTATGGTGCTGAAGGATGTCAACAATGGACTACAAGTGTGATGATGCCACCACCCTGCTCAGGGCCGTCTTTAATATTGATTGGACCCTGGGCAAAACTTTTCTTGCCCCCCCCCCCCATGCAGTTTTGCTCTCCACCTGCTCTGAGACATACAATAAATAGCAGCTAGACTCAAAATCAGTTTACTGAATCAGATCAGGCAGCTATTGCGATTGGTTGCCAGAGGTTACAGTGTATCATTACCGCTCACTGACTGGTTGCTAGAGGTTACATCACATATTACGGCTCACTGATTAGTTGCTAGAGGTTACAGCACATGATTTCTGCTTGTTGATTGGTTGCTAGAGATTACTGTGGATATGACCTCAGGGGGGCATGATATACATATCAATGCCGCCGGCCACAGCTATTTACATATGAATGTTGTCACTATTTACATATGAATGCCGGTAATTTACATGTAAACACAGGGTCTCCAGGTCATCTGTACACAACAATAGGGCAGAGCTGGGCAGCATTAGTAGCAGCACTTCACACTGAGATATCGGGACACAGCACAGGACTAAAACCTCAAGGGACGAGGGAATTTAAACCAGGATAGTTGGCAAGTATGAGGCAGCTGCTTTGGGCCCCACAACAATGACAGGGCCCAGGGCAGCTGCCCCTTTTGCCCTGCCTTATAAACGGCTCTGACCCCGCTGCCAGAGCCATCTTGCATGTTCCTCTGGCACAGATGGGACTTGTAATCTTCCCAGTCACAGATCCCAGTGAATAGATAACACAGATTTTTTGGGGGGAGCAATGCGCCACCGTGCTAAACCCAAAGAAAAAACAATGTTTGCAGAAGCAAGCCATGATTCAGGAAAGTGGGGGGGATTTTTTTAAACTGAACTTTACCCATATCAACTTAACGTTCTTTAGCAATGAACATATATTCCACATTAATAATTATACTACCAAAATTAGTGTGTGCTGTAAATTGCCTCCAACATTTCTCCTGTTTCTTCTTGATGGATCCCAGAGCCCCTGAACAGCAATAAATCTTTAGGCTGTCAGCAAATCAGCCTCTACAAATTGAACACAGTGCCTAGAAATGGAGAGCAACTGAGCATTTGCAGAGCAAGGTGAGACAGTGTATTACTGTATTTTAAACAGTATAGACACGTATTTTACATGTTTTACATACTGTAGCTATACCTGCAAAAGGGTCCAGCCTAAAGTGATCTAGCAGGACTTAATTTTCTGACTAAAGTTCCACTTTAAGGATTAAGATTAGGGAAGGCAAATGTGTTCGATGCTATTGCCATTCTGGGAGGTGGGGCGGGGCTTGAGACCATGTGACTGCCGTGATTGGCTGTCACAGCGGTCACATGATCAGAAAACTCCAGATCGTAAAAATAGAGCTTTTCATTAACCACCGGTCACAGGGTGCATGCTCATGGCACAGCTCTATCGGCGTTAATGCACGCAAATATCCTGCCCCTCGGCGCCAAGGCCCGGCCACTGAGAGGCAGCATATTTGCATACAGTGGGCACCCAGGGGTTAATACTAGTATCGGTATCGGCACCGATACCGAGCATTTGCCCAAATACTTGTACTAGGGCAAATGCTCCCGATGCTTCACCCGACCTGGACAGTCAGCAGTGATTGGCCCGCGGCTTTCAGCTGCTTTAGTGAAATCTATACAGCGGTGATCGGTGCTTGTAACTCCCCCACACGCGATCACCGCTGACTGTCACCGCATCCTCCATGCACCCTCCGTTCTGCTGTCCCTCTCCGTTCTGCTGTCCCTCTCCGTTCTGCTGTCCCCCTCCGTTCTGCTGTCCCCCTCCGTTCTGCTGTCCCCCTCCGTTCTGCTGTCCCGTTCTGCTGTCCCCCTCCGTTCTGCTGTCCCTCTCCATTCTGCTGTCCCTCTCCATTCTGCTGTCCCCCTCCATGTCCTCCTCCTTCCTTTTCTGTATGGACAGAGTCAGCTGACTCTGCCCATTCACATAACTGAAACATTGTAACCTCCTGTGATTACGATGTCTCAGTTTATGAATGGAGAGGAGCCGCTGTCTTCTCTCCATTCATATTCAGTGTAGCTGAGGCTGCAGAGAAAGGGACTGGAGAATCTCTATCCTTGGTCTCTTTCTCTGTCTCAAGTGGGAGATATCTGTTAAGACCCCTGATATCTCACCAAAGCCCCCCAACAGGGCTGATTAAAAAAACACACACACACACAAAGTATTGCAATAAATAATAAAAAAAATTGTAAAAAATAATAAAAATGTAAATAATAAACACACAGACACCGTCCACCCCCTCCCCCCCTAAAAAAAAAAGAAAAAAAAAAGAAAGCATTGTAAAAAAAAACAAAAAAAAAAATTGTAAAAAAAACAAAAAAAAAAACACTGTCACGTGACATTATAAAGTATCGGTAATCGGTATCGGCGAGTACTTGAAAAAAAGTATTGGTACTTGTACTCGGTCTTAAAAAAGTGGTATCGGGACAACCCTAGGATATACAGTACACACCCCAAAGGCTCAAGGTTCAAAGACCATGAATGACACAGCAATTGATTAAGTAATAGCAAGAAATATATTGCAACAGGGTTAACTGAGACAAAATATACTGTAATCCTTAAATAATAAGAGAAACACATTGCAACAACTAATCAATAGGAGTAATAGGCTACAGAACTAATAACTGTTACAAAACAGGACCCCTCCTGATCCCTGTACTGGGCAACCCTAACTAAGGGGAGAAAGATAAATATTAACCACAATATCAGTTCAGCGGGCAGTAATATGCTACTCTATTTCTTTTGCTGGCCAGCTCGTTGGGGCCCAACTATTATGATGGAGCTCTCAAGGTAGTACTTTAAGAACTGATGCAGGCACTGTGACTGTATTTCTTGCATTTAACTCTGTTCCTCTTTTATCAAGGTGTAGTACAGGGTTGGCCAGCGGCCTCTCGCCACTCTGCTCACAGGCAAAGTGTACCCCAGTCAGCGTTCGGCTCCTTATTCAGGCAGCAGGCTCAACCAGTATCCAAGACATCCTCTGAAGTCCCAGAATGGCTGCCACTGTGTCTCTCTCTCACTCAGGTGCAGCGGTCCTCTTGCAGCCTTACTTTTTCTGTAGGTTATCCTTCCCTTCTCTCCCCAGAATGGGAAAGTTCCAACACTCCCAACTCCTCTCCACTATGGTGCTGCTGGAAGCTGAAGAATTTTCCTTTTAGAACCTAAACCCAGTTCAATGTGTACAGAATACACCCCCCACAATCCTCCACACTGCTCTCCAGAGTCTATAGCAGTTCACATCCTCAGTGCACCCCCTACCCTAGGGGATTGAGGGCGGCTTTACACTGGCTGCTCTTTGTTCTGCAATGGAAGTCTCTCCTGCAACTGTGCCTGTATAAAAGTCTCATGTGCAGCACAAGTAGATTCCTTTTCATGCCAGAGCTGCAGACTGGGATACATATGCATGAAACATGGTATGAAAGGTGCAAGTAAAAACGAAAAAGTCCTATGCGCCCCACATCACTGCAAGACCCTGTGAAAGTGAATGACAGCCTCCGCTCAGGCTTCAGCCAAGCCACGCCCCCAACACGTTTTCAAAGGCATTGGGGGCGTGGCTTGACTGGAGTCCGGGCTGAGGCTGTCATTCACTTTCACAGGGTCTTGCAGCAATGTGCGGCCTATGGGACTTTTTTTTTATTCTTCCTTGCAGTACTTTAGCTGGGGTGATCTCTGTCCTTGCCAGCCCACCCAGCTGTGTAGCCCAGAAGAGGACCCGGCTGGAGCCTTAAGCGGCACTGATCTATTGGTTTCTGGTCACTATGGTATGAAAGGTGGACTATACCTTTAAATGGCTTCTGCCCTTCTTATTTCACATTTTCATTTTTTTCTTTTTCTGATCTTTTATAATATATCTTGCCAAGAGAAATATAACAAAAATGATCCCCCTCTGTCATGTTTGGTGAGAGTACTAACGCCAAACGTAACCCAGTAAAGTAAACGGGACCACATCGCAACCTTCCCACAACTGCATGAGGCATTTACAGGGTAAAAATAGGAAATTTATCTCCAGTCTATGTCTGTCTCCAGTCTCCAACAGCAACCTTCTGTAGCATTACACTCAATGCATGGTATTAGTGGCCTTTTGGTGATGTCAAGGGCCACATTTGAGGCCCCCTGTGTCAAGAAGGTTGACCCCCCCACTGAATTAACACCTTCCCACCCGGCCTATAGCAAAATGATGGCCAGCCGGTGGCTTTGTCATATTGACAGCGGAAAACAAACCACCTGAACCCCCCCCCCCCCCGTTCGGTCGGTCGATCGATTGATCAAACCCCCCATACTCATTGCTCGGCAAACAACCACACCCCCCCCCCCCCCCGTTTGCTCTGCGATCCGCCCACCAGCTCTGCACTTACCCCATCCAGGTCATGGCGGTTTCCCCCTGCATCTCCTTTTCTGCAGCTTCCCTCCAGCTTCTGCTCCAGGTCGGCCAATACGATCATTTCTCCTCTCAGCCAATCAGGTCTTAAGACCCACTTCCTGATTGGCCGGGAAGAGAAGCAGTAAGACAATAGCAAATAGTATTTTTGGGTGGGTTTGGGAACGCAGTGCTCTGCGCCCCGAGCCCACCGTTTTTGAAGCCAACTAGAGCCTCAGGCTCTAATCATGTGCTTAAAAACAAAAAAAAAACTCATTGAAATCCATGTGTCCGGCCCCCTGCATGTAGATTAGGAGCCAGGCACATGGATTAGGGGGGCGGTGCCCCTAATAGAGTGGCAAATGCCACTATGACATCCTGTGCATAATGCCGCTGTGTTTGCCTCATTTCACTCTCTACATGTCCAAAGCTGGTAGAGACATCCCCAAAAAGACTTGCAGCTGTAATTGCAGTGAAGGTGGTTCTAAAAGTATTAAGGGGGGCTGAATACAAATGTACACCACACTTTTCAGATATTTATTTGTAAAAAAAATTTAAAATCCATTCATTTTCCTTCCACTTCACACTTATGTGCCACTTTGTGTTGGTCTATCACATATGATGTCCTGCAGGATAACAGCCATCGCGCACCCATGGGGGTGCGCATCGCGGCGATCAGTGGTGCGGTGTGTTAGTCTAACACACCGCTACACCGATCTCGGTAAAGATCCTCCGGCGGAGGCTCTTTACCACGTGATCAGTGGTGTCCAATCACAGCTGATCACGATGTAAACAGGAGGAGCCGTTGATCAACTTTTCCTCACTCGCGTCTGACAGACGCGATTAGAGGAGAGCCGATCGGCGGCTCTTCTGACAGGGGGAGTCTGCGCTGATTTTTTATCAGCCCAGCCCCCCCTCGGATGCCCACACTGGACCACCAGGGAAGCCGCCAGGCCCACCAGGGAAGCTCCTAACATGTGGATGGCCAGGTATATCCCCCATGGCCATCCACATGTGAAAATGAATGCCAAACATATGCCAATCAGTGCCCACAAATGGGCACTGACTGGCACCTCTATGGCACAATAAAAATCAGTGATGCCCAGCAGTGCTACCCATCAGTGTCATCAGTGCCACCCATCAGTGTCCACCAGTGCCACCTATCAGTGCCCATCAGTGCCCACCTATCAGTGTCCATCCGTGCCACCCATCAGTGCCACCCATAAGTACCCATCAGTGCCGCTTACAAGTGCCCATCAGTGCCGCCATGATTGCCCATCAGTGCCGCATACCAGTGCCTCCTATCAGTGCCCATCAGTGCCACCTATCAGTGCCCATCATCAGTGCCACCTCATCAGTGCATTGGTGCCACCTCATCGGTGCCCATCATCAGTGCCACCTCATCAGTGCATTGGTGCCACCTCATCGGTGCCCATCAGTGCCGCCTTATCAGTGCCCGTCAGTGCAGCCATATCAGTGACCATCATTGAAGAAGAAAATGTACTTATTTACAAAAAAAATGAACAGAAACAAAGAAAAACTTTTTTTTTTTCAAAATGTTTGGTCTTTTTTTATTTGTTGCGCAAAAAATAAAAATCACAGAGGTGATCAAATACCACCAAAAGAAAGCTCTATTTGTGGGAACAAAATGATAAAAAAACTTGTTTGGGTACCGTGTAGCATGACCGCGCAATTGTCATTCAAATTGCGACAGCGCTGAAAGCTAAAAATTGGCTTGAGCAGGAAGGTGTATAAGTGCCTGGTATTGAAGTGGTTAAAAAAAAAAGAGCGCTGAATCTTCACCTCTAAAATTTGCCTAACCTAGTCCATAGTTCCTTCACCATAGCTCTTAGTCCATAGTCCATAGTCTCTAGTTAATAGTTCCTAGTCCCTTTTCCATAGTTCTTAGTCCCTTGTCCATAGTTCTTAGTCTATAGTCTTTAATTAATAGTTCCTAGTCCCTTTTCCATAGTTCCTAGTCCCTTGTCCATAGTTCTTAGTCTATAGTCTTTAATTAATAGTTCCTAGTCCCTTTTCCATAGTTCTTAGTCTATAGTCTTTAATTAATAGTTCCTAGTCCCTTTTCCATAGTTCTTAGTCTATAGTCTTTAATTAATAGTTCCTAGTCCCTTGTCTATAGTTCTTAGTCTATAGTCTTTAATTAATAGTTCCTAGTCCCTTTTCCATAGTTCTTAGTCCCTTGTCCATAGTTCTTAGTCTATAGTCTTTAATTAATAGTTCCTAGTCCCTTTTCCATAGTTCCTAGTCCATAGTCCCTTTGTCTCTATTTTTAGTCCATATTCCATAGTCTCTAGTCTCTAGTCCATATTCCATAGCCCATTGTCCACAGTTCTTAGTTCCTGGTCCATAGTATCTAGTCCATAGTCTCTAGTCCCTAATCCATAGTCTTTAGACCCTAGTCTATCTCGGGAGGGAGTAAAGGAGAGTGGCTATGTTCCTGCATACAGTAGGACCATGGAGAACAAATGTAGCCACCATCTAACAGGAAGTCAGATAACAGCAGCCCAAAAAAATTTGGAGGAAAATAAGGTACATTTTTCAGAATTTTTGAATTTTGTTTAATTTGGTGTCATGGAACATGAGTTCTTTAAACAGTAAAATGTCCCTGACAAGTCCCAGGCAGCTGTAGCTGAGTTTAGCTGGCTATACAAACTCCTGCTGATGTCACAACAAAGTCCAAGGACATTCTGTGCTACGGTATAGTTATATTTGCTAACGTGTGATTTGCTTTGATGTATGTAAGGAGCAAAGGTGTCATACAGCTACATGTACTTCTGAAAGGGGACCTATGTTTAGGACCTTTATGAGGAATTATTGTAACCGTTACCTGAAAGTCTGTTTTGATTTCACTATCACATTTTTATGTGCTTGATCTTCTGGGTTTTGATAACAGATTTGCAGTGCGTCTCTTTTCTGCATCAAAAACGCATGGAAAGTAGGTTATTATTATTATTATTATTATTATTCAGGATTTATATAGCGCCAACAGTTTACGCAGCGCTTTACAATATAAAAGGGAGACAATACAGTTATAATATAATACAATACAATACAATAGGATTAAGAGGGCCCTGCTCAGAAGAGCTTACAATCTAATAGGGTGGGGCAGGTGGTACAAAAGGTTGTAACTGTGGGGAATGAGCTGGTGGAAGTGGTAGGAGATTAGTTGGAGACGTGATAGGCTTTCCTGAAGAGATGAGTTTTCAGGGATTGCCTGAAGGTAGCAAGAGTAGGGGATAGCCGGATAGATGGAGGTAGCGAGTTCCAGAGGATGGGAGAGGCTCTGGAGAAATCCTGGAGACGAGCATGGGAGGAGGAGATGAGAGAGCTTGAAAGCAGGAGGTCTTGAGAAGAGCGGAGAGGACGATTTGGGTGATATTTGGAGACAAGATTAGTGATGTAGCTTGGAGCAGAGTTGTGAATGGCTTTGTATGTTGTGGTTAGAATTTTGAATTTAATTCGCTGGGTGATTGGGAGCCAGTGTAGGGATTGAAGTAGAGGGTTGGCAGACACTGAGCGGTTGGTAAGGTGGATAAGTCTGGCAGCAGCATTCATGATAGACTGAAGAGGGGATAGCCTATGGAGCGGTAGGCCAATGAGAAGGGAGTTGCAATAGTCAAGGCGAGAGATAACAAGGGAGTGAATGAGGAGCTTGGTGGTTTCATTTGTTAAAAAAGGGCGAATTTTAGAGATGTTACGGAGGTGAATTCTACAAACTTTTGACAATGATTGGATTTGAGGCTGAAATGACAAGTCGGAGTCTAGGATTACACCTAGTACCCTGGCGTGAGGGGAGGGACTGATGGTTGCATTGTTGATTTTGATGGAAAAGTCATGGAGGGGGGCACGGGCGGGGGGGAATATTAATAGCTCAGTTTTAGAGAGATTTAGTTTAAGGAAGTGGTGCGACATCCATGCTGATATGTCAGTTAGTAAGTTAGTAATGCGAGAGGAGACTGAAGGAGTGAGGTGAGGAGTAGACAGATAGATTTGGGTGTCATCAGCGTATAAGTGGTATTGGAAGCCGTGGGCAGTTATTAGGTGACCAAGGGAGGTGGTGTAGATAGAGAAGAGAAGGGGTCCAAGAACCGAGCCTTGGGGGACCCCCACAAAAAGGGGCAATGGAGAGGAGGAGACAGAGTTGTAGGTGACACTGAAGGAGCGCTGTGATAAATAGCCAGAGAACCAGGATAGAGCAGAATCTCGGAGGCCAAGGGAATGTAGTTTATTGAGAAGGAGCGGGTGGTCAACAGTATCAAAGGCCGCAGAGAGGTCAAGTAGTAGGAGTATGGAGTACTGGCTGTTGGTTTTAGCAGTTAGTAAATCGTTAGTGAGTTTTAGTAAGGTAGTTTCCGTGGAGTGCTGCGAGCGAAAGCCAGACTGTAAGGGGTCAAGAAGGTTATTTTCATTGAGGTAGGAGCTAAGACGGTTGTAGACTAAGCGTTCTAGAAGTTTAGAGGTGAATGGGAGTAATGAGATGGGTCTTAAGTTGTTCAGGTCGGTAGGGTCCAGTGAGGGCTTTTTAAGAATGGGAGTGATCTGTGCATGTTTTAGAGGTTATATGGTTTCCAATGGCATAGTTCACACCAGTGTGGTCAGTTCCAGGGCGTTCTAGTTCCAGAAAAAATATAGAACATGCTGCATTTTTTCTGCACTGGGCTGTACTGGAATGCAGTAAAATGCATCAAAATCACTAAAATGCACTGGAACGCATCAAAAACGCACCGGACCCCATTACAGTGGGAAAAAAAAAAAACACGAAAAAGCATCCAGAATGCATCCGGAAAGGCATCAAAAACGATACAAAATGCACTGGAACGGGTTTGCATGCAGAAATGCATCCAGGAGCGGATCTGGAGTGCGTTTTTGTGGTGTGAACCAACACTAAAAGTCAACCTGTGCTTTGTTCATGCTTCACTGCATCTGGTCTCCCACAGTACACAGAACATGGAAATGCAATTATTTTAGTAAATATAAACTGCTAAATACCTTTTCTCATCAGCAGTATATAGCAGTCTTGTGACTTCTATCAGTGTCTATTTAAAGCTTGTAGGAGGAGTTTTCATTCTACTCTGACTGTCCTATGAGGCTGCATGACCCCTGACCCTCTGTCTGGACAGTGCTGATTGGCCCTGTGCTGATCACATGCCCCTCCCAAGAAAAAAAAAAACTCTCTAGCAATACAAACTAAACTGAGCATGTAATGCTTGTCCCCGAGCCTCTGTTCTATCAGCAGATAGATTGGAGACTGTGGAAGAAGGGGAGGATCAGAGAAGACAGGATCAAACAGCCTTTTTACACAATGCAGAGGATTAACCCCTTAGGTTGCACAGTGAGTATAACAAGCATGCTTTACTACATATACAGACTGATTTTACTGCTGTGGGTTTAGTAAAACTTTAAGGCCTGTGATCTGTGCTCCATTAATGGAGGGCATTAACAAAAAAAGGCTCCACATAACATACATAAGAACATGCCAGAGTGAGAGGAATATTTCTAAGTCCATTATTCACAATTAACTCTAAACTGATGACCTGTAGGAGCGTTACCTATGGAAAATTTTGTGTACCAAAGTTCACCATTTCACGGGTATGCACAATTCTAAAGTTTGACATTTTGGCTATCCATTTACCCGTCGCAACCTCGTCTTTTATATTTTATCAAACATTTGGTAATATATTGGAATTGTGTGCCCTAAGATTAACGTTGTATTTTTATCAGATATTTGCATTTGATAAACCATTGTGCAAATATTGTGTGACATATAAAATTAGGACTACCACCACTTTATTCTCAAGGGTCTCTGCTTTCAGGAAATATATATATACTGTTTGGAGGTTTTAACTAATCTCAAGGCCTAAAATGATTTTTTTTAAGCATGTTTGCAAAAAAATGCAGCGACAGAGTGTTGTCACTCAGTGGAGTTGTTTATACTTGTGCCACCCTCTGAATAAAGGTCTACAGTGGATCACTTTCCAAATAGCATTTTACAAGTGGCTGGGAGCTGTCATTTTGCAGTTGCATCAATGAATGCACAGAACGCAAGAAGTCTGCTTTCTGGGAATTTGTCTGCGGGCACATACGGCCCAAAATGTCAGTGACACTCAGTACAGCATCCAGCCCCATCCAGCTGCTACATTTTTCAGGCTCCCATGAACTGTGACGTCATCATTGTGCTGTACATAGCATGTGCAGAGAGCAGAGCTGTGGGAGGGGCCCATCAGACCCCACTCACTACAGAGGTGTAGGTGGGGTGTGGAGGCAAGAATACGCTCAGTCCCGGTACAATGAAAGAACTTGCATTGAAAAAATGCAGAGACCATAAAAAATAACCAGGTGGGAAAGCAGCCTAGCTGGGAACACTCACAGTTCAACAATGTGTAGAGAGTAATATGCAGCTAAACTGACAGGGCCAAGCAGGCGGATGTCCAAAGAAGGTGCAAGCCCTACGCTTTCCATCATCATCATCCCTGCCGCTAGTTCTGTCCCTACCAGGCAGGGACCTGTCTCTACTCTATCAACTTCCAAAATGTGCACCAAATCGGGAGACAGGGCATTAAAAAGGTTCTGCCTGACCCAAGATGGCTGCCAGAGTCACATGAGGTGGCAGCATCCAATGGGATAGTTTCTCCAGTGACCCAGGAAACCAGAGAGGAACTCTGTTCCTCTTGACTTCCTCTCCAACAACAGTACAGCTGCGGAAGGGCTCCACCTACAGTGGAGAAAGTAGACTGCACCTGCCTAAAGACCATCTGCAGAAAACTACAGGAGGGGGCGGAGACAAGACCAGTCACCCTGCACAAGGAGAGAGAACAGCAGTGAGCGGTCTTCATTACAGGAAAAGTCTCACACTGGATTACTGCACAGATCTGGAAGAAATATACAAAGCACATCAGGATTCAAAGAAGAATACACAAGATGATTTAGACAATATTTGATTATTACGGAGTCAAGCCTTAGGGCTGGTGCACACTAGGAAGTGCAGAGGAATGGAGTGTGTGTTCCTTCGCAATTCATATGCGGTTCAGTGCGGTGCGACTTGAGCCTATTCGTTTTGAATGGACTCAAATCGCACTGCAACCGGATCGCATAGTACTTCTGTACCATGCTATCCGGGGCAGGCAAATGCCCTGCGTTGGTGACCTGCGCTTGGGGTGTCATTAACTTAACTTCGACACCCGCCACAGATCACTGCCGCAGTGCGTTGTGAACACGGTGCGGGACACACACACAGAACGTGGGTTTCCTGCACTGCGGTCTGGTGTCAACAGGGCCTTAAGCAGAAGATGTTCCCAAATTTTTTTTGTTTTTTTTTTATAGTTTTCTGCTAAATTACAAGTATAATAAATTGCAACGAAATGTACCGTGTACATGATACTGTATGTTTATGTTCTCATGTAGCAGTGATTAGCATCCAGAACAAAGTCAGTTATTGAACCTGAAGAGAAGCTTTTCCCAAGGTTGTATTTACCTGAGTTAACAAGAACCATTTACTATAAATATCTTAAATGATCAATATATTCTTTATTCTACACTCGCAGGTTTATGTTACATAAAAACTGAGTGAAATTTTATACAATACACATTATACCCTCATTACAGCACTTTTTGAAGATTCTTTTTTAACAGCAACGCCACTTATTCATTAAGGCACAATATCACAATTCATGTTGATATTATTATTATTGCTAATATTTATTATTATTTTATAATATTTTAGGCTTCACACTAATATGAGTAAATCACATGCGTTCCCGCACCCACAGCCAGCTGCAGGCAAAATGTACTGCTCATAAATCAATCTATACAGCTAAATGAAATAAAAGTGATAACCAGTTTGTAATAAATACGTGCAGCAAAAATATGTGTAAATAAACATATAAAATCAAGTGAAATAAGTCATAAATGTAAACACTCTATATTAACTGCTTGCCGACCGTATACTGTATATATACGGCGGCAAGGCAGCTCTCCTGCGCAGGATCACGTACCTAATACGTGATCCTGCACTTCCAGGTCTGGGGCGCGCACGCCGTCGGCGTCTCACTCCCGCTGCGATTGGACACGGCAGGAGCTGAATGGCGGGTCCGGCGGACTCGATGTCCGCTGGCACCTGCTGATGCTTCGGTAAACAGGCAGGATGGGAGGCTGTCTATGCAAACAAGGCAGATTGCCGTTCTGTCACTACAGAAGAAATGGATCCTGTGTCTCTGCTAAGCAATGGCAACGATCCATGCCTTCTCCTAGTACAAGCGCCTCCCCCACAGTATTAGATCACTGGTCAGGCACACATTTAACCCTCTGATTGCCCCTGATGTTAACCCCTTCACTGCCAGTGTCATTAGTACAGTGACAGTGCATATTTTTAGCACCGATCACTGTATTGGTGTCCCGACTGTCCGCCGCAATATCACAGTCCTGCTATAAGTCGCAGTTTGCCACCATTACTAGTAGAAATAATAATAGCAGAGTTAGCCTAGTGTGTAAGCTACATTTAGAAGCTGCAGCATTAGGGAGCAGGGCTTCCAGTGTCCTTAACAGTTAATAGCTAGTTGTTAAAGCGGAGTTCCACCCACTTTAGAACTTTGTCTTAAAGGAAAGACGACTCCTCAACCACTGGTTTTTGGCTATTTTTATTTATTTATTTATTTTAACTCACCTTTTCTAAAGTACTAAGCGAACTTCCGTTCCAGCCAGGCCGCGGCGCAGGACGTCATCTCCTCTTGCGTGGTGAGCCCCCCCCCCGCTGTCCTCTGGGACCTGTGTGTTTCCCAGAAGACAAGCTGGCCATTCACAAAGCGCAGCGCGACTCGTGCATGCGCAGTAGGAAACCGGGAGTGAAGCCGCAAGGCTCCACTCCCGGTTTCCCTTAGTTAAAATGGCGGAGCCAGCACCCGATCTGATGGACGGATCGGCCTCGGGAGGGCCAACATCGCGGGCTCCCTGGACAGGTAAGTGACCTTATTAAAAGTCAGCAGCTGCAGTGTTTTGTAGCTGCTGATTTTTTTAACCGCTTCAGCCCCGGAAGATTTTACCCCCTTTCCTGACCAGAGCACTTTTTGCGATTCGGCACTGCGTCGCTTTAACTGACAATTGCGCGGTCGTGCGACGTTGCAGCCAAACAAAATTGACGTCCTTTTTTTCCCACAAATAGAGCTTTCTTTTGGTGGTATTTGATCGCCTCTGTGGTTTTTTATTTTTTGCTCTTTAAACAAAAAAAAGAGCGACAATTTTGAAAAAAAAAAAAACGCATTATTTTTTGCTATAATAAATATCCCCCAAAAATATATAAAAAAAAAATATTTTTCCTCAGTTTAGGCCGATAAGTATTCTTCTACATATTTTTGCTAAAAAAAAAAAAAAAATCGCAATAAGCGTATATTGATTGGTTTGCGCAAACGTTATAGCTTCTACAAAATAGGGGATATGGCATTTTTATTATTATTTTTTTTTTTACTAGTAATGGCGGCGATTTGCGTTTTTTATCGGGACTGCGACATTATGGCGGACACGTCGGAAAATTTTGACACATTTTTAGGACCATTGGCATTTTTACAGCAATCAGTCCTATAAAAATGCATTGATTACTGTAAAAATGTCACTGGCAGGGAAGAGGTTAACACTAGGGGAGCGATCAGGGGCTTAACTGTGTTCCCTAGTGAGTGTTCTAACTGAAGGGGGGAGGGGACTGTGTAGGGGAAGAGATAGATCGCTGTTTATACTCTGTATGAATAGACGATCTGTCACTTCCCCCCTCAGAGAACCGGAAACTGTGTGTTTACACACACAGATCCTGGTTCTCCACGTGCCCCGAGCGACCGCGGGAGCCCGGTGGTGATGGCGACCGCCGGGCACTCACATTGGCTCCGTGGGCGAGCAGGGGGCGTGCGCCCCTAGTGGCCACAGGGCGAAGCAACGTTACATAATGTTGTTTCGCCCAGCCGAGCCATTCTGCCGCAGTACAACTGCGGCAGCTGGTCGGCAAGTAGTTAAAACATTTTTTTGTGGCTGGAACTCTGCTTTAAGGAGTGGGCCTGGAAGCCGGCTGCCGCATCCTCGCTGACAGCTGAATGTAATAAACAACATTGTCGGCAATACAAAAATGTAAAAGAAAAAACAGTGTGGGGGTCCCCCCCCCAATCCATAGCGGGCACATGTCTATACTTACCTGCTCCGTGCAATCGTTTTAAAGAAGAAGAATCCTCTTCTTCTGGCCCCTCCTCTTCATCGGGTTCCCCCACAGGAAAGACGCTTTCCCTGGGGGCACCTGTGCGGGCGCGCTCCCAAGTCCCGCCTCTGGGACAGCGGGAGTCAGCGCCACGCTCCACTCCCATGTCACTGGATTTGATTGACAGCAGAAGGAGACAATGGCTCCTGCTGCTATCAATCTGTCCAATGAGGAAAGAGACGGCAGCTGGAATTGCTGCGCTCGTGCATATCGCTGGATGGGATTGGGCTCAGGTAAGAAAAAGGGGGGGGGGTTCTGGGGGGAGCTGCAGCACAAAAGTTTTTCACCTAATGGACCTATTAAGGTGAAAAATCATGAGACTTTACAACCCCTTTAAGCAAAGGGGCAGTGGTATCACTGTCCAAATATGTCCTCTGGTTTAAAGGCCAATGTGACTTTCCTGTTTGTACTTCCATGTTTCCATGTACTAAATCATATATACTGGGATAGGCCACTAGAGGGGGCTGTGCATTTCGCTGCCATGTCATTTAACATACTTGCTATTGAAATAAAATATCAACCATACAAGGATTGAGATTGTCTTTAGTAAGATGGCCAGCGGCAGCACATAAAATTACATTATGAGAAGGAGCAGTAAAGCAAAACCATTTTGTAGTGCTGCAATTCAGGAGGCAGAACCTGCAAATGTAATATATATATGGCAATATAGTTGAGCTTGTGAATGTACTGTATATAATTATAAGATAGATACTTAGAAACAAGCTGTAAAAACACTGACACAACTTATCTTAAAATCCTTATTTTCATCTTGTATTATCTCTTTGTTATATCTCGGTACTGCTGATCTCCTGCAGCCTCTTTTCAGCCACTTCCTGTTTACATGCACTCCAGCGATGGCTGCATGGCATGTCTCAGGACGGGTTTCCTGATGGGGACAACGGTGGAATATGCCTGTGTAATGTGCGATAAAATGGCTGCCTCTAGCCTGAGGGTGACAACATAGGACCACAAATGGTAGACAGACAGAGTGTTGTCATGCTATATAAGGAAATATCTGGACCCTGAACCTCATGGCAGGGTCAAGAGGGATGAAAGCTGTAGATTTAACCATGCTTATACAATTAGTAACACAATCCTGTTTTCACCCGTTTTTTCGTTCTATGCCGCAGCGCTGCTGGTCTCCTGCTGCCTCTTCACAGCCACTCCCTGTCTACATGCACTCCAGTAAAGTCTTTGTTGCTTTTCCCAGGGTGGGTTTGGCACTGGGCCATGCCTGTGTTTTGTACATTAGAATGGGTGCCTGTAGCCTTAGACAACGCAGGAGCACAATTGGGAAACAAGGACAGAGTGGTGTCACCCTAAAACAGGAAGTGCTTAACCACTTGCCGACCGTTTCACGCAGATATACTGCGGCACTATGGCTCACCTGGGCAAAATCCCGTACGAGTACATCCTACCCATTTTTTGGCCACCAGAGGGCGCGTGCGTGCACCCACTGCACGGCGGTGGACCCAATGCTCGTGGCCAGCGGGTGCGATCGTGTGCACGAGCGCCAGCATGGGGATTAGTGTGTGTAAACAAACAAATCCTTGTGCTGTCAGAGGAGAGGAGCCATATCGTTTCTTCCTACGAAGTATGAAAAATTATATGGCTCCTCTCCTCTTCACTCCCATCTCCACACAGTTAGAACACGCTGAGGGAACACACATTTCACCCCTTGATCGCCCCCTAGTGTTAACCTCTTCCCTGCCAGTGACATTTACACAGTAATCAGTGCATTTTTATAGCACTGATCGCTTTATAAATGACAGTGGTCCCAAAAAAGTGTCAAAAGTCTCCGATCTGTCTGTCGCAGTACCGCTGAAAATCACAGATCACCGCCATTACTAGCAAAAAAAAAAAAAACATATATATATATATATATATATATATATATATATATATACAAAAATGCCATAAATCTTTCCCATAGTTTGCAGACGCTATAACTTTTGTGCAAATCAATATACGCTTATTGCGATTTTTTTTTTTTTTTTAACCAAAAATATGTAGAAGAATATATATTGGACTAAACTGATGAAGAAATATGTTTTTTTTTTTTTTAAACTTTTGTGGATATTTATTATAGCAAAAAGTAAAAAATATTGTTTTTTTTTTTTTTCAAAATTGTCACTGTTTTTTTGTTTATAGCGCAAAAAATAAAAACCGCAGAGGTGATCAAATACCACCAAAAGAAAGCTCTATTTGTGGGAAAAAAGGACGCAAATTTTGTTCGCGTACAGCGTCTAACGACTGCGCAATTGGCAGTTAAAGCGACACAGTGCCAAATTGTAAAAAAAGTGCTTTGGTCAGGAAGGGGGTAAAATCTTCTGGGGCTGAAGCGGTTAATCAAGGACCTTCATGGCAGGATCACCTGCACATATTTTTATGAAAGCTGCAGATTAACAATGACTGCCTTTTTATCAGTTGTTGCATCTCCGTGCTGCTGATCTCCAGCAACCACTTTGCAACTCCTTGCATGCCAGTGGCTGCCTAGTATATTTCAGGATGAGTCTCCTGATGGTGACAACAGTGAACCACGTCTGCATAATTTATAATGTAGTCTCCACTGAAAAACCAAAACACAGAGTGACAACGCAGGAGCACAATTGGCAACAGGGACAGAGCATTGTCACCCTAGAAAAGGAAGTGTTTAACCAAGGACCTTTCTGGCAGGATCACCTGCATGTATTTGAATAAATGCTGCATATTAACAACTATTAAAAATGACATGTTAAAGAAGAAGTAAACCCTGCTTGGGCTTTACTTCCTCTTTTTTCCCCTGCAAAGTAAAAGCATAATGGGCTAGTATGCATCGCATACTAGCCCATTATGTGCCACTTACCTGCAATGGAAGCCCGCAATGTCCCCGCTGGTGGCCGCATCCATGTTCGCCCCTCTTCCCTCCGGGGCCGTGGACTCCGGCTCTGTGACTGCCCGGACTTGCGTGATGTCACTCCTGTACATGAGCGTGGGAGCCGTCAGTCTCGCCACTTGCTAGTGAAGAAATGGCACGGGGGGGGGGGGGGAGGCGTTTCTTCACAGCGCATGAGCCGATAATATCATCCGCCCACTACAAGGTAAATGTCTCCTAAACGGCGCACGTTTAGGAGATATTTACAGTACCCATGGGTACGCCTTATTATAGGCTTACCTATAGGTACAACTTCCGCATTGGGGGGTATACAACCACCTTAAAGCTTCCTTGAGATTTTAGTAATTGAGTTCACTTACATCTGCTGTATGACTTCATGTTTTATTGCAGGCCGATTTACCGAATTTGCGTCACCCTTAGTCCCTGTTCACATTGGAGCGACTTGTCATGCGATTTGACTGGTCAAAGGCACTGTTCAAATCGGTGCGACGCCGACTTTGTGGTGTTGCACCGGTTTGCAAAAGGTGTTCCTGCACTACTTTTGGTGATTTTTAGGTGCGACTTCAATAGACATCTGTGCATGAAGCTGCACAAATGTCTTCCAAGTCACACCCAAAGTGGCACCAACATGCGGCTTTGAGATTGTGCAATTTTAGATGAAGTCGCACAATTTCAAAGCCACAGTCAATGTAAATGGGGGCTTAATGAAATAGCTGATTATCTTCCCTAAAGAGTGAACTTTCCTGAGGGCAGTGTTGATTTTTTAATTACATTGCTGCAGTGCACTATTGTGAAAGCTGATAGAAGGGAGGGAAAAAATAGCAACAACATAGGACGGAGTGCAGCAAAACAGTATCAATTATTGTGCTAATTTTTCTAAAGAGCTCTCACAGCAAGGAATGGGGGATCTGCCCTATCCCAGGACTTATACGTACATGTTGACATTCAGGTCGGACTGACCACCCCCTCCATTGGATCCATTGTTTACTAATGTAAAGGAGGTTGGACACAAGGGGAGTGTAAACCGTCCAGGTCAACATAGACTCTGTACTGTGTGCATTGGAGAAGAAGGACCTGACCAGCCATGAGACCAACCCAGCTCATCGGGATCCTTTCCCTTCTGACCATTGTGTCATCCTCTGTAAGTATTGGGGATCCATTGGAACTGGGGTTTGAGGAATCTGGTTGAGGGTATCACTATCCAAATGTCTTTATTGTACAATGTATATATGTTGGGGGGGGGGGTGAACAAAACCAGGTGAGAAAACTAATCTTCACCAGGGACTATCAAATTCTCATCAAGGTCCATCAAATTCTCATCATATATTTTTCACTAAGGTCCATTATTTTGTTCAATACTAACTTTTTTTCAATTTTTAATGTTAACTAACTTACCAGCACCACATTTCACTTCAATTTATAGAAAAAGTATGTTGGGAATTTGTACAAAATACCACCATCGGTGGGGAGAACATTTTGAAATGTTTTTCTTATTTCACCGATTGTTTTGTTGCTAATATCAGAAGTGGTGATGGTTTTGGTCTTCATGGATTGCTGCTATTTTCGAAACATTTGGCTAATACAATTGGATAGTTTGGATGGTTATTATTGAACCCCCCCCACGGGTGTGAGGCTCAGCGTCACTCCAGCTCCATACGGATTTTGTCCAATTGGCCTCTGTATGTGTTTCTATTGTTCACCAAATGCTCTCTGATGCCTACGATTAGAAGAGATAAGTGGCTTTGAATTTTAGTTTAAAGTGGACTTTCATTTAAGCTCAGCTCTTTTAATCCTTACAAGCCTCCCACCTTCCGCAATTCTAAACAACTTTTTTATTATTCACTTTTTTAAACACTTTTTGCCCCTTTAATGACCAGAACATTTTTTTTCGATACGACACTGCGTTGCTTTAACTGACAATTGCGCCGTCGTGCGACGCAGTACCCAAACAAAATTGACTTCCTTTTTTCCCCACAATGCATAATTTTGCACGTGTTCCCACAGTGGTGTGAACAAAGCCTGAACGTTTCATCAAATTGTTGGCCAGCTTCAGTATATAGAATGATCTTATTGCATTGGCTGTCAATCAGTGATGCTGACTGCACTGCTTGATATAGAGATATTTATATAGCGCCGATTAATGCAGCGCTTTACATACTGTACACTGACATTAGTCCCTGCCCTCAACGAGCTTACAATCTAAGGTCCCTATCTGACTCACATACATATACTAGGACCAGTTAAGACATGAACTAATTAACCTACCATCATGCCTGTGGAGTGTGGAAGAAAACCAGGGTGTAGGCAGGTGCAGTTAGCTACTTTGCCATTAGGTGGCTCTGTACCAGTATAGTGTCTGGTTCCAGTAGGGGAGGTCTTCAGGTGTTAGACCCCATTTATGTAGAGCTATCCTGCAGTGATGTCATGGGTAAGTCACTGCCCTGCTATAAGCCAAACAGGGAGGGTCACTGTGTCCCTTGGGGCATGGGAGCCAAGCACCGTGGACCTTTGATGATTTAATCAGGACATGTAGGCCATAGACAGGGTAGGAGGCTGGGTGGAGTGGACCTGTACATAGGAGGAGCCAGCTGTAGTCATTCTGTCCCTTGCGGAGGTGGGGGCTAGGGCAGGTTGCATAAGGCTTTTTAGGCTATGGGAGACTGCTTCCATTGAAGGTTCCTGGGAGAGATATACCTAGCAAGGAGGTGACTGCAGAGAGCACAGTCCTGTGAGTACTAATGACCCTGGTTTAGGGTGACTACTTGTCTCGGATTGCCCGGGACAGTCCTGCATTTTGCTGTTCTGTCCCGGGTCCGGGCACCTTCATTCCGGGACAATACAGTGTACCCGGAATAAAACTGACACAGCCACCCTAATGACGAGCTGACGATGGAATCTGTCACTCCTTTCCCTGGATGTTCGGCGGGTGTACGCCCTGCCGAATGCCCTACAATGCACTGCTATAATGCACTGCGCGCTGCACAGTGCATTCTGCGCTCTAATTGGGGAAAAGCTTTCCCCAATCAGGGTGCAGTAAAAGCTGGTTGTTAAGGAGCGGGGCCGGAAAGCCGGCTGTGGCGTCCCTAATAAACGATTAGGCATCAGCTGCCAATGGGCTTCCCCTTTGGGTCTGGTATAAATTTTAAGGAAAACCCCATGCCAATTAAAAAAAAAAAAAAAGCATGGGGTCCCCCAAAATATATACCATACCCTTATCTGGGCATGCAGCCTGAGAGGTCAAGAAAGGAGGGGGGGCGAGCGAGCCCCCCCTCCTGAACCATGCCAGACCACATGCCCTCAACATGGGGGGGGTGTTTTGGGGCGGGGTGGGGGGCTCTGCCTCCCCCGCCCTAAAGCACCTTGTCCCCATGTTGATGGGGACAAAGGCCTCATCCCCACAACCCTGGCCAGTGGTTGTGGAGGTCTGCGGATAGGGGGCTTATCGGAATCTGGAAGCCCCTTTAACAAGGGGGCCCCCAGATCCCAGCCCGCCCCATGTGAATGAGTAGGGGCACATAGCCCCCCCTTCCTGACCTGTCAGACTGCATACTCGGATAAGGGCCTGGTATGGACTTAAAAAAAAATTTTTTTTTGAAGCACTTGATTAGAGCCAGAGGCTCTAATGGGCTTCAAAAAAGGGTGGTCTCGGGGCGCAGAGCCCTGCGCTCTGAGCCCACCTAGTTGTGTTACAATAGCTAATGAATATTAGCTATTGTAACACTGAATCTCCTACTGGCCAATCAGGAAGAGGGTCCTGAGACCCGTCACCCGATTGGCTGAAAGGAGATCCGATCGGATTGGCCAGAAGGAGACGCACAGAGGAGAGGAGGGAGAAGACGCAGGGGAACCGAGCAGCAAACAAGCAGCCCGGAAAGAAGCCGCCGCCGCCCACACGCTGGCTTCGAGATGGGGCAAGTGCGGCAGTCGACTGACCGTTGAGGGGGGATTGGGGGGCTGCCATCCTTGACCGGGGGGGTTGTCGGTGGGTGGATTGTTTGCTGCCCCACCCAAAAAAAAACACCAGCAGCCACTCCGTCCTTGGAGATGCAAACGTCTATGGCAGGGAATGTCATGTGAAGGCCTATGGCAAAGAGCAGGGCACAAGATGGCAGAAGGTTCGGCCTCAGCAGGAGGGACAGTGTTCTTGACAGGGCTGGAGTGGGGGTAGGGACAAATTCAACCAACCACGATGCCCCTCTTACAAGGGTACCCGTCTGAAACATACGCAAGAGCAAGGAGAACACGCAAACTCCATGCGAAAAGTTTATAGAACAAGTAAAAGGGAAAAATTACTTCTTAATGGCTCAAAATGGCACTCCTTAAAAATACTTTTAAACAATCACACTTTTGTTTTTTTCTCTCCACAGCATCTTCATCGAACCAGTCATCATCGCCATCACAGTAAATAACCCTCTTTTATAACTCTATAGCAGGATTTCATGGCTTATTCAGTGTCAGTGCCAGCATGGTGATCACAAGTCTTTGTTGCTTAACGAAGCCATGCCACTGACAGTGAACTGTAGAGTCTGATGAGAGCATAAGACCAAAGATATAAAAGTCCAAAGTCTTTTAATCTCTTACCAATGGCTTATCACATATGTAGAGCAGCAAATGGGTGGACTTTAATGCACTTATGTGTCGCTGTGTGTCTGATGTCAGAGACAGCTCTTGGTCCCCACAAACGATCAGTAGATGGTGGGGTTAGGCTCCCAATCATGTGACCATTGTGATAGCCAATCACAGTGCCCACATGATTGCCCCCCCCCCCCGGGCGTTCAGAACCTTTTAACGGGACACCAGGGCAGGCGGAAGGGTTTATTATTAGAATTTGCTTGTAACAAGACCACATAGAACATCCAACACATTTCGGGGATTTAGACTCTCCTCCTTCATCAGGGATTATAAATGCTGTGACTGGACTCCATAGGGAGAATTTACTATTTGTCTGCAGATAATAAAGAGCCAGTATTTGTAGGTCGCATACCAAAGTTTTGGTCCTGACATGTTGCTCTTTATCTTCTGCAGGTATTTTGAAAGAACTGGAGGAACGCATTGCAGCGAATTTGTACGCCCTGAGCCAATATTACTATGATGGAATAGAGGGTACCAAATATATTCCATAATATCAGAACGATGAATATTCTGTCTTATACAATGCCAATATATATATATTCAGGGCTGTTTTTTTCTCACAGAGTAGGTGCAGGTACTCTCCATTCCGATTGAGCCCTTGTCTCCGCCCCTCATCCACCTCTGAGCACTGTCCCTTGGTTCCACCCTCTGCCCACCTCTTAGTATTGCCCCTTTTAGAGAATACAGAACCAAGTACTATTTTGTGATGCTAAGTAGTTTGTATGGAATTTGTCAATGATAACAAGAAAGGCAGTAAAAAAGACTCCATGCAGCCAGCAACAATAGCCCCCCCATCAATAGCCGATGCACCCCAGCAGCAATAGACCCCCTCCAGCAATAATATATCCACCCCAGCAACAACAGACCCCCTCCAGCAATAATATATCCACCCCATCAACAACAGACCCCCCCCCCCCCCAGCAATAATATATCCACCCCATCAACAACAGACCACCATCAGCAACAACACATCTCTGAGAAGCCCTCCCCCAATAGTAGATCCCTTCAAGCAATAATTGACCCCCCCCCCCCCAACAACAACATAAAATCCCCCTAACCAGCAATAATAGACCGCCAGCAAAAATAAACTACAGTGCCTTGAAATTCTCCACATTTTTTCATGTTACAACCAAAAGTGTAAATGTATTTTATTGGGATTTTATGTGATAGACCAACACAAAGATGGAGAGTGTCTGTGAACAGCAATTTTCAAGTCTTGCCACAGATTCTCAATTGGATTTAGGTCTGGAATTTGACTGGACCATTCTAACACATGAATATGCTTTGATGTAAACCATTCCATTGTAGCTCTGACTGTATGTTTAGGGTCGTTGCCCTGCTGGAAGGTGAACCTCCGCTCCAGTCTCAAGTTTTTTGTAGACTCTAACAGATTTTATTCTAAGATTGCCCTGTATTTGGCTCCATCCATCTTCCCATCAACTCTGACCAGCTTCCCTGTCCCTGCTGAAGAAAAGAATCCCCATAACATGACGCTGCCACCACCATGTTTCACGGTGGGGATGGTGTGTTCAGGGTGATGTTCAGTGTTAGTTTTCTGCCACACATAGCATTTTGCTTTTAGGCCAAAAAGTTCAATTTTGGTCTCATCTGACCAGAGCAACTTCTTCCACATGTTTGCTGTGTCCACAAGTGGCTTCTCGCAAACTGCAAACGCAACTTCTTATGGCTTTCTTCTTGCCACACTTCCATAAAGGCCAGATTTGTGGAGTGCACGACTAATAGTTGTCCTGTGGACAGATTCTCCCACCTGAGCTGTGGATCTCTGCAGCTCCTCCAGAGTTACCATGGGCCTCTTGGCTGCTTCTCTGATTAATGTTCTCCTTGCCCGGCCTGTCAGTTTAGGTGGACGGCCATGTCTTGGTAGGTTTGCAGTTGTGCCATACTCTCTCCATTTTCGGATGATGGATTGAACAGAGCTCTGTGAGATGTTCAAAGCTTGAGATATTTTTTTATAACCTAACCCTGCTTTAAACTTCTCCACAACTTTATCCCTGACCGGTCTGGTGTGTTCCTTGGCCTTCATGATGCTGTTTGTTCAATAAGGTTCTCTAACAAACCTCTGAGGGCTTCACAAAACAGCTGTATTTATACTGAGATTAAATTACACACAGGTGGACTCTATTTACTAATTAGGTGACTTCTGAAGGCAATTGGTTCCACTAGATTTTAGTTAGGGGTATCAGAGTAAAGGGGGCTGAATACAAATGTACGCCACACTTTTCAGATATTTATTTGTAAAAAATGTTGAAAAACATTTATCATTTATCTTCCACTTCACAATTATGTGCCACTTTGTGTTGGTCTATCACATAAAATCCCAATAAAATATATTTCTGTTTTTGGTTGTAACATGACAAAATGTGGAAAATTTCAAGGGGTATGAATACTTTTTCAAGGCACTGTATATTGCTAAAATAGAATTTCCTGCAATGTTTTTGTTTTTAAATGGGTATCACAGGGATAAGACGTCTGGAAAAATCTTCCCAATGGAGTCACAGACAGAAAAAAAAAACCTAATAAAAATTATATTTTTTGCCTATAAACATACACTATATTGCCAAAAGTATTGTAACGCCTGCCTTTACACGCACATGAAGTTTAATGGCATCCCAGTCTTCGTCTGTAGGGTTCAGTATTGAGTTGGCCCACCCTTTGCAGCTATAACAGCTTCAACTGTTTTGGGAAGGCTGTCCACAAGGTTTAGGAGTGTGTCTATGGGAATGTTTGACCATTCTTCCATAAGCGCATTTGTTAGGTCAGGCACTGATGGTGGACAAGAAGGCCTGACTCGCAGTCTCTGCTCTAATGCATCCCAATGGTGTTCTATCTGGTTGAGGTCAGGACTCTCTGCAGGCCGGTCAAGTTCCTCTACCCCAAACTGGTGTACAGTCATGTTGGAACAGGAAGGGGTCATCCCCAAACTGTTCCCACAAAGTTGGGAACATGAAATTGTCTCACATGTCTTGGAATGCTGATGCCTTAAGAGTTCCCTTCACTCTGATATGGGACCAAGCCCAACCCCTGTAAAACAACCCCACACCATAATCCCACCCCTCCAACAAATGATTTGGACCAGTGCACAAAGCAAGGTCCATAAAGACATGATGAGCGAGTTTAGGGTGGAGGAACTTGCCTGGCCTGCACAGAGTCCTGACCTCAACCCGATAGAAGACCTTTGGGATGAATTAGAGCGGAGACTGTGAGCCAGGCCTTCTCGTCCACATCAGTGCCTGACCTCACAAATGCACTTCTGAAAGAATGGTCAAACATTCCCATAGGCACACTCCTAAACCTTGTGGACAGCCTTCCCAGAAGAGCTGGTAACCCAGTCTACGACGCTGGATGTCAGCTCTCCCTGACTCTGGAGGTCACCATCAGGCCTATAGAGGTCCGGGAGGCCGATACATTACATTTTTGGTTTTGGGTTTAATACTGCTTTTACCTTATATTACCTTCTAGTACATGAGCAGCTTGCTAACCCCACAGTGACATCTCTGCGCTCAGCGTTTCCATCAAACATCAGACTGATAAAAATTGTTGTGATAGAAATTCAGTGTAGAAAATCTGTGTTTTGTGCCATTCAATTTTCCATAGATCCCTGCCTATCGCAGCCGTGTTTTAACCATGGGACATGCGTGGCTACCGAACGGGGATACATATGCCGCTGCACCGAATTCTTTATCGGATTAAACTGTGAGAAAGGTGAGAGAAGAAGAATCTAAATTTTCAGTGACTTTACAAGGTTGCATGACTATGTTCCTTGTCACAATATACAACAATAGTATTATTTCTCAGAAAAGCCCCACCTTTTATTGTTAAAAAGCCATCCTTGAGCTCCAGTCCGGTGACTTTGCCTAGGCTGAGATGACGAGCTTGTAGGCAGCTGCAGTCTGTTGTCTCCACTGTAGGTTGCGTTGGATCTAAGTGGTACCCCAGCCTGGAGAGGAAGTCAAGGGCAAGCACTTTTTTTTATAGTTTCCTGGGTTAATGGAGCAGTGTTTCGGTTGGTTAGAATGACACCCTTATGCCGCTTACACACGACCGGTTTTGACGTCGGAATAAACTCCGAAGGTTTCTCCGATGGAACTACGATGGATGGAATTCCATTCAAGCGGTCTTGCCTACACACGGTCAATCCAAAGTCCGACCAAAGTCCAGACATTCCGCTCATGTGTACGCGGCTTTACAGACAGCAAAAAAGATAATTGGTGTAATACTGCTGACACTGCCAAATGGTGTTGGCCCCAGGATTAAGCAGGCACCATCATATGGGAGCCACTCAGCCACAGCTCATGGAACCCCTAGCAACCTCTGGAGGAATCCTAGGGTTCCATGGAACCATGGTTGAGAATAAATGTTTTAGATATTTGACACCTTTTGTTTTGAAGCACCCCAAATTTATGTAACTATTTAAACTGAAAGGTGGGCTGAGTTTTAATATAAATGTGTGGCTATCTGATAAACTTCTTCATATTTGTTCCTAAAAAATTTCATCAGTGGAGGACTTGGTGTTGAAATCTTGATGTCCCACAGAAAATATCTGCTCTTCATTGTGTTGAAAATTGAATTTCATTTATATTTGATTGTAGTCATTCGCCCATGTAAAAATACCACATGCCCCAATGGAGAGTGTGTCCTAAAGAAACTGGCTCCTTACTACAAGTGTCGATGCCATTACCCATACCACGGACTGTCCTGCAACCTAGGTATGATGTGTTTATGACTTTTAAAATTGTGCAAATTGTTAACCTCATGTAACATACAGAAGACAGTTCTGGGACAAGTTCCTTTGGCACCCAAAGCAAAGATGCCAAAATACGACCTTCCCCTCCCATACTGATTTTGATGGAGCTTAAAATTTTTGCACAAAAAGTGTCTAAGCTTGGGAAGAGTAGATAAATGACAGCTGCTTCCTCCCCACCCTAGGCCCACCACCATTAGGACTAGACATGTGCGTTTTGTTTCTTAAAGCGGAGTTCCACCCAAAAGTAGAACTTACGCTCATTTGTTTCCCCCCCCCCTCCGATGCCACATTTTGCACCTTTCGGGGGGGAGCGGATACCTGTCTGTGACAGGTACTCTTCCCCACTCCTGGGAGACCAGGCCACGGGTCATTACGTCAGCAGCTCGGCTCCCTCCTCCTTCACCCGGCGCCAGGCCAGTAGGAGAGCGCAGCGGTGCCTTGCGCATGCGCAGTAGGGACCTGGCGTGAAGCCGTAATGCTTCACTACTGGATTCCCTTACCAGCAATGGTGGCGGCAGCACCCGACAGCTGATGGAAACATCAGCTGCGGTGCCGACATTGCTGGACTCCAGGACAGGTACGTGTCCTATTATTGAAGAATATTTAATTAATTGATTTTTGCAGGGGTGGGCGGACCTCCGCTTTAATAAATCAATTTTTGCACAAAAATATGATTTTTGGAGATCCGAATGTATACGAATCTTCGAATGGACATAGTAAGGAATATCAACAAGTTATAACAAAATTAACAAATGCATTTGTTTCATTCAGATGACATCACGTGGTGTGATAATGAATAAAAGCTTTGAATTTGTTCGATAATTCGGATTCAGATAACATATGGATCTGAACTTCGTTCAATTCGTTAATTCAGATGCACATGATGCCAGTTGATATTGTCCAATCAGCTCATGCCATTTCTCTTGGTGGGTTGGACTAGTCTGAAAATAGTGAATCCGTTATAATTGATAATACATGAATATATACTGTAGCAATCTTCTGGAAAAACTGTGAAAACATTTTTGAATCCACCCGGACCAATGAAGATACGAAACAAATTCTGAAAACTAATCAGTTCAACATAACGAATATGACGAAACAAAATTCTTCAATGTATGATTGCATCCGAAACTAAACAAAAATTTCCAGCGTGCATATGTCTAATTAGCACAACCATACAGGATAGTGAAGGTGTTGTGATGTGGCTACCCAGTGTGATTTAGCTAATTAGCTTTTGTTTTAGTGTAGGGCAGGGTTATGTTTGCCCTTACTAGTCCTGGAGACCACTAGAAAGATCCCAATGGGGACACGTGTTCCAGTGACAACTTTCTAAGAGGAAATTTCCCTTCACCTTGGAAAAATTTCTTTTCAAGTATTGTGGAAATTCAACATATTGAAGTTATTTCTGGGATATGTAGTGTCTACCTTTTGTATGTTAATACTCCTCTTTTTTTGTATCAGTGGAAGAAGTCTGCAAGCAGAACCCATGTAAGAACGGAGGAACCTGTGTGGCGAAGGGGCTCAACAAGTTTGCCTGTGTCTGTACAAAGAGTCACAAAGGGAAGTTTTGTGAAATAGGTGTGTATGTACTAATTATTATTATAATACAAATGGTTCTTTATTTTCATTATATTTGTATTTCTCTAATTGGTATAAAAAGGTAATGAGTGTCTGGAGATTCCATGATTAAGGTGGCCATAACATGAAATGTTCATCACCTAATCTCTATTCCCATTGGTTTTCAATTCCTTATCTGTGCTGGCAGCAGGCATTCCTTAACTGAATGATCTTAGCAGAGAAGAAAAGCAATGAAACAGGTTAGAAAACCTTATCCAACCAACCACTACTGTTTTCTCCATGATAGTATGATGATGATGTGCCTCATCCCCCATTCTGTAGCATCTACCTGCTGTTATGGTGACCATAGTAAGGTTTGTGCAAATGTCAGGCAAAAAACTGCTTTTGACAAATTAATTGTATCTTTGTATCCAACCATAAACTAAAACAACCCATTCATGATTCTTTCTTTTTTTTTTTTCGTTCAACCGACAAGTTGAACAAAAAAATGACTTAATTCCTCCATCCACACACTTGATGCGAATGGGGAATATCTCCTGCTAAGTTGTATTCTGACAGTGAGGAGACTTCCCCACCATCAGAATACATTGATCAGCACTGCCAGCTATAGCCAGAGGCGCTGATTGTGTGAAAATCTTCCAACTGGTTGTACAGAAGTCCATCAGTACATGAATCGAAACTTGACTGGTCCTGAACCAGCTGCAGAGCCAGCCAAATTTGGATCCATGTATGGCCAGCTTAAGATCTGTAATGTCCTTTGTGGTTGATAGTCAAATTTAGAATAGATCAGATGACAAGCAAAATTGTGGCAACAGTCCAGTCTAGCTTTATATCTTTCACCTCAATGACTGGTCTTATCTTGTTGAAAACAATGGTGATTGTCCAGGAAAAGTCAGCAGAGATAACTGACCTGGGAGGATTGTATGGGAGTGTCCAAAGGTATTCATTGATTGTTGATAGAGCTGACAATATATTTTATCTTTTATCTTTGAACTGTCTGAAGGCCAGAGTTGGTTTAGGTACCATTTATCTTCTGGGTTAGATTAGACTACATGTGTTTAATGGAACTGTAAAAAGAATGGAAAAGGATTAGAAACATTTGATGAAGGTTGGACTTTGCTTAATATGTAGCCAAGATTCAAATAGATTAGGTTGGTCTAATAGTTATTTTGTCTAATGATTTATGGCCAGGATTATCCAATTTAAAGTATAGTTTCACCAAATCGGTTGAATGAGGAAGAGTTTGACCCTTCTTGTCTTTTTTTGCTGGTGTCCATGATCCTACATGGAACATCTTCAGCTGTCTTCTCACCTCACAGTCAAATCTTGACTGTGAGCTAAACACCTAGGCCCTGTCGGCTATAAAGATTCTCTATAAATTCCTATAGATATGTAGCACCCTTCCAGGTAGATTACTGAATAGACAAGGTAAATGTAGTTTTTTTGGCTTCTCTATAATCAGTGTAGCAGTTTCTGATTGTTTTGGACTGATCAGTGTCTTACTTGCTGCAGGTTTGATTGCTTCTCCCTGTCTTTTGGAAAGCTCCAGAACATAGCAGTGGAGCGGGTCAAAAAAGCAGTCTGAATATTTATGGAGTCTCAGCCAATCCCTGGGGAGGTGCGCCCAGTAGGTGGCTGTAGAGCATATAAATAGTCTGGGGTCTGGAGCAGTCCTGTTCTTGTCCAGGAGGAAAAGATCCCAGCATGAAGTGTTTCTACTACCCTTCTATGCAGCCTAGTTTTACCTGAACTCATCGAGGTCCCAGCTATGCTGTACTGTTTGGCGTTCATGGAGTATCCCACAGCTCCCTATGCCCTACCCAGTTATTCTCAACCCCCAGATTGTTCTTAGAGGGAGTGACTGTTGCTGTGTGCCTGGCTGCTGTTGTACTGATCTGGGAAGGGAACCTGAGGCGAATCAGCAGCCCTTATGGGGGTGAGCACAACAGAGATTTCCCCTAGTGCAATTTCTATAGAAATATAACAAATTGAAAATTGAGTTGGCAACTGGAACATTGAACGCAAGCAGACTCCTTGCTGTCACATCTGAACTAAAAGTAAGCTAAAGAACTCGCCAATAGGGTCAGAGACAACACTAACATTTCTCAGGGTATTAAACTCTTCTTAATTCTACCCAATACAAAAGACCATTGCTTGAGTTTTGCTTGAATGGTCAAGATTAGATTGGATCTGGCTGCTATTTTGGACAGGGTTATACACGGCCAAGGTTGTATTCATTTAGGAAAGTATTCTTCTCCTTTTATGTTTGACACAACATATCAAAATGTTCTCTAGAGTCACATGACTGCTTCCGAAACAATGGATTTCGATACCGTGGCCAAGTCAGTCGTACAGAGACTGGACACAACTGCCTGCCCTGGGATTCTTACCATTTGAGTGGAGAGTATATCAACGCCTTCATTCCAGACATCTGGCAGCACGGGATTGGGGAGCACAACTTTTGCCGGTAGGTTTACTCATTAATGGCTGACTGCTATCAGTACTTCTTCTTACACTCTAGAAATGAAAGGATCTGTCCTCCTAAAACTAATGCTTCACTTTTTAGTAGATGACAGAGAGAAAATCCACCTCATGGTTTTTCAGGAACTCCAGTGGTGACATCTTTGTCCTTAGATTCTGTCTCTTTACACCTGTTGTGGCCATTATGAGAAGTTCCCTCAATCCTTGCTGGAATAACTTTATAATACGGAGAATGCAGTAATCGGAATGGCATCACATCATGGTGGGTGGAAACACTCTGAACTCCAAGATGCCTGGGAATTAAGCCAGGAACTATGGAGGTGATAACTTGCTGCTAAGGTCTCAAAATGGTGTCCCATAACCATTGAAGCACCTTCAAGGGAATGGGAGACAGGGCCTGTTCCAGGGAAACACAGTGCTTTAAGTGATGTGTTTACGTCAGACTAACACCCTGACCAGGGGGGATGCATAATAGTAGCGCACCAGGTCTGGGAAGCCCAAATTGTTTAAGCATGTATAAGGTGTCCGCCAATCCACCCATAGAAACTGTACAAATTCCCATTTAACCTGCCAATTTTGTTTGCTTTTAACATTCAATTTTGGAATGAATGTGCTTTATCTAACATACACCACCATAAACCACCAATTAAAGTCCTTAAAGACCACCAAATTTCATTGGCTCAAAAGCATTGTGACCACAATGGGGGCATTTAGCCAAAATCTCCCAATTATTGCCAAAAAATATAAGAAAATGAAAGTTCTTCATTTTGCTCATCACTTGTTGTTTGCATCCTTGGAACTTAATGATCACATTAAATTTTGTGATATGTTGGATACATTATAGCACTGTTGGGGCCCAGATTTTTCCCTGTTCAGTGGCCATTTTGAAACGCATACAGGATGATATATTTTTGCTGTAAATCTGTTTTTGAAGAGGAATATACATCTTTGTGAAATGTATGAAGTTCATACTTTTTAATTGTGTTTTGGGTTAGGGTTTGTATGATTGTTTTAGTTTGATAAATTGTTTACAATTATTCAAATCTGACACCCAGCCTTCTCTTCTGTCTTGCACAGTTGTACAGGCTCTTCTCCTGTACTGAAATTGCTTACTCTGATTTCACTGCACACTGTGAGCTTCTCATAATGTGCATTAGAAGCTGCAGTAAGTCAGATACAGCCTGCCACATTTCCTGGCTGGAGGATTTGCAGGACCATCTAGCTCTTTCCTTGCCAGCCTGGCTGTCCCTTATCCACCCCTTTTGTTTACTGGATTTCAGTTCTTTCAGTCACGGAGGCTCAAAATCACTTGCGAGCATTACTTAAGGTAGGTAACCTGCATACAAATACAGCCTGCCTATGAACACCCACTCCTCCAGACTGACATCCACCCATCAAGGTCTCATAACTCCTCCCAAGAGCCAGCCTACTGATTACACCAGGAATGAGGGCTCCTTTAGAGGAGTACTGAGGGTGCAGCAGTGTTTTCAGTAAGTTATGTACAGCACCCTGCCTGCATTGCTTAGAAAATCACAGAGACCCAGTGATATGTCTAAAATAAAGTATGCAAAGAAAATGGTTTTATTTTAAAAAATGAATTAGATGAGGGGGATGGAGGAACCAGGGAAGGCAAAAGATATACAGATTAAACTTTTAGCTTTAGTACATTAGCTATAATTTTTTACAGTTGTGCAGTTATGTGTGTTTTTTTTTTTTTGGAAGTTTGGTTCCAGTCTGGAATTATCAGGCTTTGGTGGTGCTACCCTTAGTAGCTAGCTTGTATTTATTGGGTCATGCTTAGCTGGTTGATGTACTTTATATACCTCCAAGTCTTACTTCTGTCACATCCACACAGGAATCCTGATGCAGCGGAAAAACCTTGGTGCTATTACCTGGATGAGAAGAAGAAATTGAGATGGGACGCATGCGAAGTTCCCATATGCCCCATTGGTATGTATAGATGTTATAGCTTGCTCCCTGATTGGCTACTTGGTTTAGGAAAACCCATGACAAATGTAGTCCAGATGTACCCCCATCTTACCTCTTACTGCTATACCATTTTACTCCAAACCCCCTTTTCCTCTCCTTCTTTAATTAACGAGACCACACCATACTATTGGAGTATAAATGGCCATAACAGCTTTTTTTATTAAACCATCTGTATAAAATCTCCAATATCAACTTAAATATATAAATAACATATACATAACGTATAACCTCAGTGAAAAACAACATGTTAACCCCAATCTGTTGGTCAATGACGGAGCCACCCCCTTCCATCACATATAACACCAGTACACTGCGGGAACCATTTTCAACCATATAGGCCCCAGCTGTACCGCTCGGAGACAACCCCCTACCCACAGTGCAATCATACCGGTATTCCGTCAATCATTTTCGGGAATAAACCGGAGGGGCCATATTATCGATGACCCCCACCCCTTTTTCCACATTTGTGTACCGCTACCGTCAATGACCAACAGAAAAACACAGCCACAGCCCGAAAGAATGAAACCTTATCCTTAAGGGCCCCTCCACACCCTCAGGGCCCGTTGGATCCCTTCCTGCAGTCCCATGGCCCATAGATCAATCCCCACGTCCGTGAGGTGAACACCATCCTTACGCAAGTATAGGCCCACATTTAACTCCAATTCCCTATGCCGAATCACCATGCCCCCTTGCTGAACCAAAAACCTCCCCACCAACTTATGGACACGTATACGCGCCTTGTTGATCCGCACCACAGACCTTGCCTTGCGCCAGGTTGTTCGTGCCACAATTTCAGACCATAACAGCTGGGTATTAGGGAAAACTGTGCAGATATATTGCAGATCCGCCTTGACATCTGCTATCAGTTCCACTCCCAAATCATTACCTCCAGCGTGAATGTCCAACACATCTGGCGGTCTGTCTAACCACGCATAACGCTCCACATCCGTAACCACCCTACCCCACATCATTCCCGGTCTCCCTAACCACCTTATATAGGCTTCTCTCCTCGATATGCCCAACTGCCGCGCATCCGGTCTCGCATCACCTCTCCGGGATCCCCAACAAACATAGGAGTGCCCTAGTATCCAGACGAGGCGTGTAGACCCTCCATCTGAAATGAAAAATAACAAGGCCAAGGTGACATCACTAAGATTAACAAAACCTCCCAACTACAGCTGTCAAAACATCCAACCTCTTACACCCCCCCCTCCTTTTTTTTTAATTTATATATGATTTTACTACCAGGTGAGGTCGAATGTAAGTGCGAAATCTTTTCGATTCCCATCTACCAATCCTCCGCACAGCTGCCTCATCCAACCCACATCTGGCAGCTTCAGTAGCTGCACCTATGCGGAAGGAGTGTGAGGCGTATGCCATCCCGTCCAATCCCATCTTAGATAAACATCTTCTAAACACTGTCACAAATTGAAATTTTGATAGGTAAGACCTATCCTCATGACACAAGAATGGCCCTCTTCCAACCGGTCTAACCCTGACAAAGTCCCCGACAGTTCCCACCGGACATACTTCGGAACCTGGCAAAGCGAACAACCACACATCCACACCCTTTCCCGTCTGATCCGTTTTTGACCTTCTCAGCCGTAGACACACTTTATCCTTATATGCCCGAACATCCTGCTCCAAAATTCCCCCCCCGCAACCTGCCGTGACGGGCCAACCAGTTCCCCAATCCTGAAAGCCCCAAAAAATGCCAGCGAAAAAGCGGCTAAAAACAGCAAACACTCATAACTCGAGGTACACACCGACCCCAACTGCCCACAAATAGACAATAGGTTCGCAAAAGTGACAGGCCTTCGCGCATCCCTACTTTTTTGTCCTTTTCGGTACCCCTTGAGGGCCTGTCTAACCCAAAACTCTTTGGTCCAATCCTCCCCCCCTTGTAACTTAAAAAGGAATGACAAAGCCGCCATCTTCTTTCCAATAGACGATACCGCAACCCCATTCTCCATGTTTCTGGACACAAAATACAGAACTAACAATCTCACCTCAGACCCGTTCTTACCCACCCTAGCTTCCTGAATTAGATCCAACCATTCTCTCCATACCTTCACATAGGCCATCCAGGTGGACTCACTCACTGACTGCTGGATCCATCCCGCGGCGACTCCAAGGCCAGCTCCCAGATCCAACTCGGGCAATGAACCCCTTCCTTCTCTGCAGCCGGAGCTAGCTCCCTGAACTTGTCCCACTGAAAGCGAGACAACGAATCAGCCAGCGTGTTGTCTATCCCACAGCATAGATAAAGATATTCAATTGTAAGCACCGCAATACCAACTGTCGCATCAGCCTTATGACAGGTTGGGAAGATGCTGACATGCGATTGACCACCTGCACCACTCCCATATTGTCACAGTTCAATCTCAACTTTAAATTCCGGCAAGACCACCCCCATAACTCCATAGCCAGCACCACTGGAAACAGTTCCAACAGTACCAGGCTGCGAAGCAATCCCGCATCCACCCACAATTGTGGCCAAGGTTCCGCATTCCACTGCCCTTGGAAGAACGCCCCGTACCCAGTAGAGCCCGCCGCGTGCGTTAACAATTCCACATCGAAATTACTTACCGGACCTGACATCCACACCGACCTCCCGTTGTACTCCATCAGAAACTGATACCATACCTTCAGGTCCTCCCGGTGATCCTGCTTAAGCCTAATGAAATGAGCCTGGGTTTTGCCCCCGCTGTAGCCACCGACAGCCGCGGGCAAAACACCCTACCCATGGGTATGATCCTACCAGCAAAATGTAATTTTCCCAGCAATGATTGAAGCGTCCGCAGTTGTACTTTCCGCATTCCATAGATTTCCTGGATTTCTTTCTGCAAATCCTCTAACTTCGCCTGCGGCAACCTGCATTCCATTGCAATGGAGTCAATTACAATGCCTAAAAAACTAAGCTCAGTCGTTGGACCTTCCATTTTTTCGGCTGCCAGTGGCACTCCGAACCTTTCCGCAATGTGTTGCAACGTTGACATTAAAATCGCACACACAACTGAAGAAGGGGGACCTATACAGAGGAAGTCATCCAAGTAATGTATGACCGAATCCAAACCGGACACTTCCCTAACCACCCATTCAAAAAAGGAACTGAACGCCTCAAACATGGCGCAGGAAATGGAGCAACCCATGGGCAAGCATTTATCTACATAAAATTGGTCCTCCCAGTAGCAACCCAGCAGCCGAAAGCTATCCGGATGGACCGGAAGTAGCCGAAATGCTGCTTCTATGTCAGATTTTGCCATCAGCGCCCCCTTTCCATAACGCCTGACCCACCTCACTGCCGCATCAAACATTCATTGATCCGGATCAATGAAATCATTAACAGAGCCCCCTTTTGGAAATGATAAGTGGTGAATCAACCGAAACTTATTCGGCTCCTTTTTTGGCACCACGCCCAGTGGAGATACCACCAGATCCTGTAAAGGCTTTGACTCGAACGGCCCCCCCATGTGGCCCAATGCCACCTCTTTAGCCAATTTTTCACCCACCACCCCCGGGTGTTGCAATGCTGATTTCAAACTCCGAGCCATGGGGGGAACTACCTCCAATGAACACGGTATTTTGAACTCCTCCTGAAACCCTGAGGCAAGCAGAGACGCCGATTCCCTATCCGGATACTTACTTAGGAAAGGCTGCATCCTTTCCACCTTCACAGGCGTCATCCCTCTTGTGAGCAGGTTCCCCGGTACGCTTTCCTTTCCTGAAGCACCGGGCCATTGTGTGGGCTCCCCCGCACCCTGAACACTCGTGTTTGATTTTGCACGATCCCCCGAACTTACAGGTACCCTCATTAAACTGCCAACACACTCCCCATTTCTTGCCGGACGGTAGTCCTGAGGAGTGCGTACCCCCGGCCCCCCCTGAAATAACTGAGGCGAGGTCCTAGCTGAGGACATCAGTCTCATCCACAGGCTAATTTCCTTATGGTCCCAACGCAGAGCCAGACAAACCGCCCTGCGTTGTCGGAACTGCTCGTCATAACGCAGCCAAGCAGTTCCCCCATAAACCCTGTGTGCCTCCCCAATAGCGTCCATATAACAAAACAACCCCGAACAGTGTTCGGGGTTTTTCTCGCCAATGACGCTGGCCAAGATAGCGAACGCTTGCAGTCAGTTCAAAAACGTCCGTGGGATCAACCTATATCTCCTCTTCTCCTCATCATCCTTCTTGGAGCCATCAGGTTTAACTCTATCCAAGTTAAACTTTTCCAGCGACAACAAGGAAAAGATTTCCACGTATTCCCCTTTGTAAATTTTTTCCCGAACCTCCTGTTTCAAGTGCGCTCCCAGTGGGCCTTCAAAACAGACATATACCTCGCATTTCGCCGCATCTGCAATCCTAACTATGTCTGTCCGTCCTGTAGCCTCCGATGTCCCTTTTTCACCCGACTTTTCTTTACCAGCCCCAGACTCAGTTGTCGCAGCAGCTGGCACAACAGGGGCCGTTGTGACCTGAACCCCCACCCCCGGGGTAACATCTCCGCCATCCCCTTGCGCTCCCTGGGGGGCTACCCCCTCGACCGCCTGCACAGTTTGCCCTGGTTCCCCCCCCAAAACGTCCTACCAGAACCCGCAGACCCTCCAGCAATTCCTGTAGTTGCCCCCCTGACCCTGAACCGACGGACCCCTTGTCCGCCAGTTGTTGGTCAGGAGCCTGCCCCGTCAACCACGGCAAAGGGGCAACCGCCCCCGCCGCCCCTGTCATAACAACCCCCAACAAATCTTGTAAAGCATTGCTAAACGATAGATTATCACTGGACTTACCGGGCTGACCAGGAGACTTCTCAACAGCCGCCGTGCTGCTCTCCATCACCGGTTCCTGCTGGCATGGCTCCTCCTCCTCTTCTGACACCTCATCTTCTGACCGGTCCCCTGGTGCTGTGGCGGCCGGCGTTGGTAGCCCCCCAGGCAAATTCCTCCTGGAGGCCGTATGCACCTGCTGTTGTGAAACCTGTCCTGTTCCCAGGGCTCCGCCTCCCGAATGAAATCCCTGCCGCCCTGAAGTGGCTATACCTGGGCCGGCCCAAGCACTACTCCGTCCGCCATTCTGACTCTCTCCCCACCCCGGGCGACCGCCACCCCCCGTGGTGTATACAGCTACTCTTCTCCCTGACCTGGTGGCCGCAGCTGTTGTTCTCCCCGTCTGTCCTCCCCCACTCGGCTCGTGCAGAGCTGCCGGGCGGTTCGTCTGATCCTCACACCTGTGCCCTGTGATTGGGGAAGCGGCGCCATTTTGGCCCATGGCCCCGCCCCCCAAGCTAGGACCGCGGCGTGTTATCCGCCCGGGCTCCGCTGCGGCCGGTTGATGCCTTCGTTTTGCTGGCGGCGTGGATTGCTCACCTCCCGGGCTCCGTGCCATGCGACCCAGTCTTCCATCAGGCCCTGGCGAGTACCGCGCCGGAGGCCACGACCTCCGTGCACGTGCTGTCCCCTCAACGTCTGCCGCCGAATATCTGGCCTCGTCCTCTAGAAGAGCCGCTACCTGGCTGTGAAGCCATTCAGGTCCCTTTGAAGCCGCCGCCTGCCATAACCGCGCCATTAGTAGATCTATGTCGGCCATCGTTGTAGAGGAGCAGAGAAAATCTGCCTCCTCATGTCTCTTCCTCGCACACTGTCCCGTCCCCAGCTCCTCCCCCTCCTTTTATGTGGCCACTCCCACCAACTTTCCTGCTGACGCCTCCCACCACTAACACCAAAACTTTAACCCTATGTGTGTCACTAGACACACTGTCATGCCCGGCCCTGCACTATGCATCTCTTTTATCTGTCGTTCCGGGCCTCACTTTCCGTTCAAGAATATATCTAATGCCAAAGCTTTTTTTGGATAGAGTGGACAAGGGTTAGTACTTTTGAAGACTACACTCTCAGCTTTACCCTGCACATAGATTTTTCGGCTTGAAACAGCAATCTAAGCACCAGCACACACACAAGCCTCCACCACACATTTTAATGTAAATACACATCACTCACAGCACTCGGTGTTGTAATTCTGGCCTTTAAAAATAAATGTCTGTATTACTCGCTGCCACATCCAGACAGGAATGTAACAGAGAACTTCTTCAGAGAGGCAAAAGTTCTTTCATTTCTAATTAAAGAATTCAGAAATTCAGCTTAACGATTTTTAAATATTGTTTTAATTAAATGAAAAGAAGATTGCAGTTTTGTTCCCTGACATCACTGCAACTGTGAAGCCGCCTAAATCCATGACCATCCCCAGCACAGCAGCCTCACCCTACGAAGAGATTTTCCAACTCTTAAAACAACAATCTAAGGCCGATTTCGCACAGAGTTCCATTTGTCCATTTTTCCTCTGTCTGTTGATGGATGAAAAACAGACACCCATGTATTCCTATCGGCAAGCGGATGTTGGAGGATGATCATCCTTTGACATCCGCTGACATCTGCCTTCGTTAACATGTGTTATTTGTAACGAAAGAAAGCCCTATTTAAAAACGGGAAGCGGACCAAAATGGATCAACGGACAAATGGTCTTTTTTGCATCCATTGTTAGGAGCTAGCACACGCCGGTGTCCCAAGAATCGATGATTTATCAACTGTAAGCGGGGTTCCCTGCTGACAGCTGAATGTAAAAACAATTGCCAGCAATAAAAAATTGTGAAAAAACAGCATGGGGGTTCCCCCCAATCCATACCAGGCCCTTCAGTTCTAGCATCGATTTTAAGGGGAACCCCACGCGGAAATGTAAAAGAAAAACAGCGTGGGGCCCCCCAAAATCCATACGAGACTATTATCCGAGCATGCAGCCTGGCAGGTCAGGAAGGGAAGGGGGGATGAGTGAGCACCTCCCCCTTCTGGACCATACCAGGCCAAATGCCCTCAACATGGGCAGGTGCTTTGGGGCAGGGGGTGCTCTGCCCCCCCAAAGCACCTTGTTCCCATGTTAATAGGGATAAGGGCCTCTTCCCCACAACCCTGGCCAGTGGTTGTGTGGGTCTGCGGGCGGGGGGCTTATCAGAATCTGGAAGCCCCCTTTAATAAGGGAGTTCCCAGATCCCGACCCACCCATGTGAAAGAGTATGTGTACATAGTACCCTTACTCATTCACCATAAAAAGTGTAAAAATAAAAACACAGAGACAGTTTTTGACACTTCCTTTATTAAAAAAACAAACAAAAAAAAAATGTCCCCGGTGTATATCCACCATCAATCATGATGCCCACCGCTGACCTGAAAATAAGGAGGAAAAAAATGCTGCACTCCCAACCATCTGACAGTTGTAAGTAAGGGGTGGGGCCCCCCGATGACACCCTTGGATGATGTCATCAACCACGGGCATGCTGGGTCAATGACATCACAAGGGGCAAAAAAAATTCTTCATCCATTTTTCTAACAAAAAAACCTGATGGAACACCCTTGTGAAAGGGGCCTAACCACCAGCACACACAGTAGCCTCCACCACACTTTCAATGTAAATACACATCATTTACCACGCTTGTTGTTACAATTCTGACCTTTAAAAAATGTCTGTATTACTTACTGCCACATCCAGAGAGGAATGTAACAGATAAGTTCTTCACAGATTCAAAAGTTCTTTAGTTACTAATTAGAGCATTCCGAAATTCAGTTTAACGATTTTCAAATCTTGTTTTAATGAAAAGAAAAGAAGATTCCAGTTTTGCGCCCTAATATCACTGTGATTGCAAAGCCACCTAAAACCACGACCATCCCCAGCACAACAGCTAAGGTGAATGCTTCGTTCTCCACATGTGGAATGAGAGAGCTGCCTTTACTTAGCCGTGGCAGGATCATCGGGGGGAAGAGGACACAACCGGGAAACCACCCTTGGTTGGCATCGCTGCAGCTAAAGGTGCCTTGCGGCGAGTATCACCCGGGCCATTTGTGCGGTGGCACTCTGATAGCCGACTGCTGGATTCTGACGTCTGCCCACTGTGTGAAACCATTGTGAGTACCAGCAACTACATTGTTCTCACTCTCTTTTGGTAGTACAGGTTAGGTGAAGACACTCCCATCCAGTTGAGTCTCAAAGCCTAAAGCTGGGTATACACTGGTACTGCTCCTTGTGCTGATTTTTTTTTAACCCCTTCCTGCCCCCCACACTAGCATCCCCTTAACTGGGCTATTACCCCATGCCTGTCACAGTGGTCTCATGATCGGGCACTGCCTCCTGATCATTACCAGAGACCGGGTGCTGTCTATGACAACTCAGTGACTGTGCTGGGAGCACATTCTCAGTACAGAAACCTCGGCCACCCAACAAATATGTGCATTGTGCAAGCGTTAAAGTGCACCTTCCTTGCACCACACATATGTGTCATGTGGGTGGAAAAAGGTTAAAAATATCTTAACTAAACTTAGGCTTTAAAGTTTTAAGGCTTCTTCACACTAGCCACTGTATTGCAATGCTGCGGCTGGTGTGCAGTGCCGTGGGGCTGAGATCAGCGCAGTGATAATGTTCTGAGCTTGGAAAATATTTCCTTTTTTTTTTTTTAAATAAACTTTATCGAGATGTCACACAGAAATTTCATAAAGTTCAACTGCTGGCTGCCCGGTGCAAGGCAGCGGATTGCCTTGCACTGCACTGTGCTAAAAAAAGTCCTTCATACAGTACTTTTTCTTTTAGTGCACCATGCCTGCAATGCAATGCAGTGGTGTGGACTGGGCACATAGCAGACAAGGAATTTTGCCTTGCCAATGCAATAGGATTGTGCTGGAGTAACCAGCCAATGCAGTCCCACCTCATGTGGTGTGAACATACCCTTAAAGTGATACTAAAGTCTCGTTTTTTTTAAAGCTAAAAATAATAAACCTGTCATACTTACCTGCTCTGTGTAATGGTTTTGCACAGAGCAGCCCAGATCCTTCTCTTCTCGGGGGCCCATGCTGGGACTCCTGGCCCCTCCCTCCTTTTGAGTGCCCCCTCAGCAAACAGCTTGCTATGGGGCACCCAAGCCGAGTCACAGCTATGTGTGTCCAGTCAGAAATGCAGCTGCTGCCAGGCCCTGCCCCCTTTCTCTACTCATTGGCTGCCATACTTTTATTGGCAGCAGTGGGAGCCCATGGTGCCGCACTGCTGTCTCAGCCAATGCGGAGGGGAGTCCCGGGCAGCCGAGACACTCCTGCAACATCGCTGGATTTAGATGGAGCTCAGGTAAGTATTAGGGGGGCTGCTGCATACAGAAGGCTTTTTATCTTAAAGTGATTGTAAGGGTTCGTTTAAAAAAAAAAAAAACAAACATATCATACTTACCTCCACTGTGCAGCTCGTTTTGCACAGAGTCGCCCCGAACCTGGTCTTCTGGGGTCCCTCGGTGGCTCTCGCGGCTCCTCCCTGCATCAGATAACCCCCTAGGAGAAGCTCTCTCCCGGGGGGTTACCTTACGGGCACGCTCCCGAGTTCAGCTTTCGGCCTCTATAGAGGCTGAATGCAGCACTCGGCCCCGCCCCCCAGCACCCGCATCATCGGATTTGATTGACAGCAGCTGGAGCAAATGGCTGCGCTGCTATCAATCTATCCAATCAAGAGCCGAGAACCCCGGGCAGAGAGACAGCACGTCCCTGTGAATCAAGTTCCAAGGCTCGGGTAAGTAAAATGGGGGGAGCTGGGGAGCCGGTCACTGCCAGGTGTTTTTTCACCTTAATGCATAGAATGCATTAAGGTAAAAAACACGTAGATTTACAACCCCTTTAATGCATAGAATGCATTAAGATAAAAAAAAAAATCTGCCTTTACAATCACTTTAGGCTGGGTTCACATATAAGCTGCATCCGGCTCTCAGCAGGAGTCCGGTGCGTCCTGGTTCACTGTTTCAGGTCCGATTTTAACCCAAATGTTGGGCTGGATTCGAAACTGACGCGGACCAAAAGACGCACAGCGTTTTTGTGCAAAACGCACCGGACCTGCTGTGGAGATATGCGAACCGGCTCCGTAGAGAGCCGATCAAAATCTCCTGCTATTGTGAATTGGATGCAGGGAACCCGCATCTAATTCGCAATGGGGTGAACCCAGCCTTAAGCCGACCATAGACTGCTAAACCAGCTGAGATTAGAACCATGTATGAGCAGTCTGATTGCACCCAATTTGATTCATCAATCGACTTGGGTACAAGCAGCATGTTGGATTTTTCATGTGATTATTGCCAGTGGCTATAATTGCTAACAATAATCACTGTGTTCTCCCTGCAGGGACGACTCTCCGTGCCCCTCCCCGCTAAAAGAACACAATAGCTCAGTGGAAGAGATTCATTAACTCTAGCTGTGTTTATGGGGGAATTGTGAATGCAGGAAAGAAAATCACACCATCTGCAGTCAGATTTAGGCTTTCCTGGGATAGAGGAATATCACACAGTCACTTAGAAGGAAGCAATGCCTGCATATGTAATGAACCAATAAAGCTGTCCCCCCCGTGTACAATTAGACGTATTTCTCTTTCACGCAGACCACTGCCGAGTCTCTGGAAAGTGTTCCTGGGAAAATCAGATTTAAAGAAGAATGAGAGCTCAGAGCAGGCGCTGGAGGTGGAGAAGATTATCATGCATGAAAACTTTTTGGAGGGATCCTACAGCCTGCACTACGATCTCGGTGGGTGACCCTTCTGGAGATATAATCGAGCTGTGCTTAGTTTAGGCTCTAGAATTTGTCTGCTTTGAAATGAAATGTACAAATTGTGTGAGCAAGATCTTTCTGCCTGACTATTGTTGACCTAATGAAATGTATGGAGATTACCTTTTTTAATTGTTTTTGGGGTTAAGGTTTGTATGATTGTTTTAATTTGATAAATTGTTTACAATTATTCAAATCTGAGCTCCAGCCTTCCCTTCTGTCTTGCACAGTTGTACAGGTTCTTCTCCTGTACTGAAATGACTTATGCCGCGTACACACGGTCGGACTTTCTGTGCTACTTGGTCCGGCACACTTTCTGACGGACTTTGTCCGCCAGGTGCGCCGGACTTTAAAACGGACGGACTTGCCCACACACGACCGGACTTTGCAGCGGGCTAAGTCCGCCCGTTTTTCTGACGGACTTTCGCCGGAGTTACGGCGGACTTTCAGAATGAACGGACTTGCCCACACACGGCCAAGCCCGTTCATTTTGAACGTGACTCAGGTGCGACGGGACTAGAAAAGGATGTCAATCTTGCCGCTTTTATTGGCGAGATTGACACCTTGCGAGCCCCGTCGCGGGCCATACCAGGCCCTTAGGTCTGGTATGGATTATAAAGGGGAACCCCCCTATGCCGAAAAAACGGCGTGGGGTCCCCCCTAAAATCCATACCAGACCCCGATCCGGGGCCCCACCCCAAAGCACCTTGTCCCCATGTTGATGAGGACAAGGGCCTCTTCCCGACATCCCTGGCCGTTGGTTGTCGGGGTCTGCGGGCGGGGGGCTTATCGGAATCCGGGAGCCCCCTATAATAAGAGGGCCCCCAGATCCTGGCCCCCCACCCTATGTGAATGAGTATGGGGTACATGGTACCCCTACCCATTCACCTAGGGAAAAAGTGTAAATAATAAAACACTACACAGGTTTTTAAAATATTTTATTAAACAGCTCCAGGGTGGTCTTCCTCCGTCTTCGGGGGTCTTCTTCCGGTTCATCTTCTCCCGGCATCTGGTTGGTTCTTCTCCTCTCTCTTCTCCCGGTGTTCCAGTTCTTCGGCCGGCTCCTCCGCTGTCTTCAGGTAGCTCTCTTGCCAGCAGAGGTCCGGACTTCTGGGCTTCTTGTCTTCTCTTCTCTTCTCCAGATGTTGACACGACGCTCTCTCTGGCTGGACTGCTCTCTGAGGGCTGCGTTGTGACTTATATAGGCGGAGACCCCGCCCCCTTATGATGTCACAGTCCCTGGGCATGCTGGCAACCAACCGGACGCCGGGAAAAGATGAACCGGAGGGACCCCCGAAGCCGGAAGAAGACCCCCGAAGACGGAGGAAGACCCCCCCCGGAGCTGTTTAATAAAATATTTTAAAAACCTGTGTAGTGTTTTATTATTTACACTTTTTCCCTAGGTGAATGGGTAGGGGTACCATGTACCCCATACTCATTCACATAGGGTGGGGGGCCCTCTTATTATAGGGGGCTCCCGGATTCCGATAAGCCCCCCGCCCGTAGACCCCGACAACCAACGGCCAGGGTTGTCGGGAAGAGGCCCTTATCCTCATCAACATGGGGACAAGGTGCTTTGGGGTGGGGGGGCCCGCAGGGCGTCCCCTCCCCCAAAGCACCCACCCCCAATGTTGAGGGCATGCGGCCTGGTACGGTTCAGGAGGGGGGGGGGGGGCGCTCGCTCGTCCCCACCCCCTTTCCTGACCGGCCAGGCTGCGTGTTTGGATTGGGTCTGGTATGGATTTTAGGGGGGACCCCACGCCGTTTTTTTGGCGTAGGGGGTTCCCCTTTATAATCCATACCAGACCTAAGGGCCTGGTATGCCCCGCGCTCGCCGCAATAGGAAAATTTGTTTTTCCTATTGCAGCAAGCGCGAGATGCAATACCCTGCCCTCGCGACCAGCATACACACGAGCGGGCTTTCCGTCGGACCAGCACACAGACGAGCGGACTGTCCGCCAGAAACTGAGTCCGACGGAAAGATTTAAAACTTGTTTCAAATCTAGGTCCGGCGGGCTTTTGGGAAAAAGTCCGCCGGAAAAGTCCGCCGGCGCCTACACACGGGCGGATTGTCCGGCACACTCTGGTCCGCCGGACCAAGTATGCCGGAAAGTCCGACCGTGTGTACGCGGCATTACTCTGATTTCATTGCACACTGTGAGCTTCTCACACTGTGCATTAGAAGCTGCAGAAAGTCAGACAGAGCCTGTCCTTTTTAGTGGCTGGAGGACGTCCAACATCATCTAACTTTTTTCCTCTCCAGTCTAACTGTCCCTGGCCCGCTGCTTTAATTGGGTTTCAGCTCTTTCATAGAGGCTCAGCATCGGATGTGGGCCTTACCTATGGTGTGGAGATGCCCTCGCAATCTGACAGATTTGGAGTATGCTTGCAAAGAAGAGTGGGCAAATATTGCCAAGTCAAGATGTGCCATGCTGAGATACTCATACCCAAAAAGACTGAGTGCTGTAATAAAATCAAAAGGTGCTTCAGCAAAGTATTAGTTTAAGGGTGTGCACACTTATACAATCATATTATTTTATTTTTTTATTTTTACTTCCTTCCACCTAAAAGACTTCAGTTTGTTGTTCAACTGAGTTGTACAGTTTATAGGTCACATTAAAGGTGGAAAAAGTTCTGAAATGATTTATCTTTTTCTCATTTTTTTACATCACAGAAACCTGACATTTTAACAGGGGTGTGTAGACAGGCATATAACACGCACCCCAATTTAGGAGGGAATTTTAAGGAAAAAAAAACTTTTAGGAGGGAAGCTGAAGGAAAAAAAACTTACATTTAAATGCCCATCATTGCAGCCTTCTCAGTCCAGCCTTGCCCCAGTGCAGCCATGTCAGTGCAGCCATGTCAGTGCAGCCTTGTCAGTGCAGCCTTCCCCAGTGCAGCCATGTCAGTGCAGCCTTGTCAATGCAGCCTTCCCCAGTGCAGCATTGTCAGTGCAGCCTTGTCAGTGCAGCCTTCCCCAGTGCAGCCTTGTCAGTGCAGCCTTCCCCAGTGCAGCATTGTCAGTGCAGCCTTGTCAGTGCAGCCTTCCCCAGTGCAGCCTTCCCCAGTGCAGCCTTGTCAGTGCAGCCTTCCCCAGTGCAGCCTTGCATCCTGTGATCCCGGACCCCTGCCATCCTGTCCTTCAAAATCGCCGACCGCGATTTGAAAATGGCGCCGCCGGCGCCGAAAGACACAGAGCCGGTCCTCTGCTCTTCTCGGCGGCTCTCGTTCACTTTCGGCTCCACTCGTAGTCCCGCCCGGGATGGGCGTGACTATGAGCGGAGCTATCCGAACCTAGCCAAGCGGCGCTCGAGTGAAGACGAAAGTGGCCGAGAAGAGCCGAGGACGGCTCTGTGTATTTCGGCGCCATTTTCAAATCGCGGTCGGCGATTTTGAAGATCTGGCTGCTCCGGATCGCAGGGGATCGGCGTATAACACGCACCCGCGATTTTCCCCTGATTTTAAGGGAAAAAAAGTGCGTGTTATACACAGATAAATACGGTATATATATATATATATATATATATATATATATATATATATATATATATATATATATATATATAGGATATAATTTATTAAAAGTAATGATAGATACAGATATGACAGAAAGAAAATATGACGAGAATACAAGAATACTTGAAGTGATTGTAAAGTCTCGTTTTTTTTTTTTTTTTTTAATAACAAACATGTTATACTTACCTCCTTTGTACAGTTGGTTTTGCACAGAGCAGCCCAGATCCTCCTCTTCTCAGGTCCCTCTTTGCTGCTCCTAGCCCCTCCATCCTTTGAGTGCCCCATCAGCCAGCACCTTACTACAGGGGGCACCCAAGCCGAGTCAGAGCTCCGTGTATCCATTCAGACACTGAGCCCCGACCTGGCCCCACCCCCTCTCTCCCCTGATTTGCTGACTGACTTTGACAGCCGTGGGAGCCAATAGCACCGCTGCTCTGTCTCAGCCAAACAAGAGGAGTGTACTGGATGGCTGAGGGGATTGTGGACATCGCTGGAGAGACAAGGAGCTCAGGTAGGTAATTGGGGGTGCTGGGGGGGGGGCTGCTACACACAGAAGGATTTTTATCCTAATGCATAGAATGCATTAAGATAAAAAACCTTCTCCCTTTACAACTCCTTTAACTAAAGATGCTGCTTCACCACGGAGTCCCCCTATAATGGCATGGCCAGTAATCAGATCAGACGCATGCATGTTACATGATGCAGCTCTGGATACGAGACTAAATGTTCCAAGTGGAAACTGTAGTATTTAGACTGTGTAAAAGGAATAGACAAAACCCCCAAGTCAGCTCTCGTTGCAATATGACCCTTCAAGGACTTGGTCAGTTTACAGTCACACATTCCTTTGGTATAAGTAAGCAGACTTTGGGGTTGATTTACTAAAGGCAAATCCACTGTGCAATACAAATGCACTGCAAGTGCACTTTGAAATGCAATCATGTAGATCAGGGATATGCAATTAGTGGACCTCCAGCTGTTGCAGAACTACAAGTCCCATGAGGCATAGCAAGAATCTGACAGCGACAAGCATGACACCCAGAGGCAGAGGCATGATAGGACTTGTAGTTTTGCAACAGCTGGAGGTCCGCTAATTACATATCTCTGATGTAGATGATCTGTGGGGAAGATCTGAAATGAGGGGAAGCTCTGCTGATTTCTATCATCCAATCATGTGCAATCAAAAAGCTGTTTCTTATTTTCCTTGCATGTCCCCCTCAGGTCTACAGTGACTGCACTTCCAAGTGCACTTGTAGTGTACAGCCTTTAGTAAATAACCCCCCTCCCCGTCCTTGTATGGCCCCCTAACCAAGATTTTGGAGGCTCAGAATTCATTAGTGAACCACAGTTTGAGCCGACAAACACAAGGAAATATAAAATATACAATTCCCCCATCAAGGGTGCTGTGTTTTTTTCAGGCTTTTTACAGCACCCTGCTGGCCTCTCCTACCAGATATGATTACAATTTCCCAATTTCCCTTTGGGATTAATAAAGTATTAAAAAAAAAGATCAGCCTGCATTGCAAAGGGAGAAGCAGAGAGACCCAGTGATGATATTACTGGGTCTAAAATAGGGTATGCAATGAAAGCGGGAGAAGAGAACCACGGAAGGGAAAATATAAGTAGATTAAAACTTCACCTCTGATTCGATTTTGTTTTTTTTCTAAATACAGCTCTTATGAAACTGAAGAAAGTGAACGGGAAATGCGCCAGGGAGACGCGCTTTGTGAAGACGGCATGTTTACCAGACTGGGAATTTCCCCCTGGAAAGATGTGTGCCATCTCTGGGTGGGGAAGGACAGAGAGAGGTGAGTTAACATCTCAAGTAACCAGAGCAGAAAAAAAGTTGCAATATTACACGGCAAACTGAATGTTTGGCTGCATTTTTTTTTTATTTTTTACATTTTACATTTCTTGTTTTTCTTAAGGTTGACCTGTCAGTAACTTCACTAGCCTGCAGGGATGAATTCCTGCCATGTTACAATATACAGCAATGGTATAATTTCTCCAATACAATATCATTAAAAAGCTATCCTTTAACTACAATTTAGTGATATTGCCTAGGCAGAGATGATGTCATCAGTCTACTGCAGGCATGAGGGAGCATTTCCTCAGTCTCCTCTCCCCCGGTGATCAGACTGCAACGTTGTAACTTTGTAGCAAGCCACAAGGTGAGAGTCAGCAGCAGGGGCTGACCTGAATCAGGCATTTGTGAACACAGCTGAGAACTGCATAGATGCCATGATTTACTGTGCAGTCTCAGTCCAGGCAGTAGATGGTGACCCTGGATGATGGGTGAACAAAGATGGTGCTATATAAGCACATGACCATACTTAAAGTAGTTGTAAAGCTCACATATGAAATATGAACAAAGCACATCCTTTATAGTGTGGACTTGTCTCAGTCCAGAGCACTAAGTATAAGCACTATCAGCATGAATCCCTTCTGACAAATTTTCTTGACACCAAGAGAAAAAAGGTGTCAGGGGAGGAGGGAGTGACAGCCTAAGCTCTGTTCCTGTGTGCTGTGTGAAGGGGAGGTATGTCCCTTCCATCCAATCAGCTCTCAGAGCTCCACCCACTGATGTAACTTGAGCTCTCCACCCCCTGCTTTTCAGAGCTGAGAGGTCCTGTGTAAATTCTGCACTTTGAATAAAAGTAGGGGTAAGATGGCTGTAGATAAACAGGCACAACTTATGCAGGAGGATTTTTTTTTATCTCTGTATCACTTGATGCCAGTCACTTCACTGGGTATATGTAAGGGTTTACAACTACTTGAAGAAGGTATTTCCCACAGATATTTGCTCATCCTCATAATGGGATCTGCCAATTAGGTTGATGGACACAAATCAGAGCCCATGGAGGCCAATACAATGGCTCATGTGTTCAAACCCAATTCCAGGATTAATATTTCCTCACTCTGTTCTGATGCAGGTTTCATCAACCACTTGCTTGAAGCCACCGTCCAGGTCATCTCTGAAGCCAACTGCACCAACCCCGCAATGTACGGGAAATTTATCGACAAGAGTATGCTGTGTGCCGGAGTACCTGAAGGGGGAGTTGATGCTTGTCAGGTCAGTCTCACCATTACTGTGTCTCAAGTACCTTCAGGCCCCTTCACACCTGAGTGTTTTGTGAACGCACGCAAAACTGCGCGTTTATGAAATGCGCAGAATAAAAGTGGTTGCATTTGCAGTCCCATTGATTGTTAATGGCACCCCAAACACAGGAAGCAGACGCATGTTATTCCGCACGGGAAAAAAATTGACGAAGTGCAGTTAAAAAATGCACAAAGCTAACCACTTTAAAGGCTACTTGAGCTACTTTGGTGCATTTGTTATGTGTATCGCACCCATTTAGAATGAATGTGCTGCCCTATGCATGTAGCGTAAAACATCCATGAAAAACGCACAATTTTGCACTCATTTACAGAACATTCAGGTGTGAATCTGGCCTTACAATGAGGTGCCCACCGCCAAAATGGTGGCAATTGTCTCTTTACTAAAATGAGTCTCCCCCATCCCTACTGCATAATACAAAGAATGTATAAAATGTATTATTCATCGTATTATCTATTTAAACTATTCTATAAAATCCATAAGAAGAATTGTACACTAAGCACTTTGATATGTGGATTTTCAGAGCAATATGAGACAACTAACAGAACCCCATATAGGCCAGTGATTTACAGCAGGGACACTGAATTAAAATTCATGGAGGTCTGGTCAGAGCAATTTTCTTCCAGCAGGGGTCCAAAATGCATGTTTGCGCTATAACTCAGATAATTCACATCACAATCTCCTCCTCTTATATCACAACCCCATTCTTACAGCAGTGTCCTTCGTCTCCCTTCACAGCCTTCCACTTCACATCACAGTATCCTCCTTTGCCCCCCTTTACATCAGCCCCCCCCCCCCCACAGCAGTGTCCTCCTCCGCCCTAAAGCAGTATCCTGCTCTGTCCCCCTTAACATTATCCCCCAAAGCAGTGCCCTCCTCTGCCCCCCCCCCTTTACATCATCCTTCCCAAAGCACTAGACATGTGCGATTAGTTTCGTACAAATCGGAAATTCATAAGAATTTCCGTAAATTCGTACATTCGTGAGGAACCGAAATATGAATTTTTATGCATACCAAATTTGTACGAAATTTCGTTTACGAACTTCGGATAAATTTATCATAACAAACTTTCATTATTGTTACGAAACGTTAACAAACCTAAAAGTTAAAAACCCCAGGAAGTCAGCACAGCACAGGGATGGTGGAAGCCCCTCATAATGATATATTTATCATAAGAAACTTTTGTTATTGTTATTAAAAGTTTACAAACTTAATAAATTCGTATTTTGTATGAATCCGAATTGAATTTCGGACACGAATTACGAATTAATTTTAATACGAAATGGAATGGAGCGAAACTAATTTATTGACGGTGCACATGTCTACAAATCCTCCTCTGCCTCCCTTCACATAATCCTCCCAAAGCAGTGCCCTCCTCTGCCCTCCCTTCATCGCATCTCCCCAAAAGCAACACCCTTCTCTGTCCCTCTTCACATCATCCACCCCCCCTTTTCCTCCACAGCAGTATCCTCCTCTGTCCCCCTACACATCATCGCCTACACAGCAGTTGCCTCCTTTGTCCCCCTTTACATCAGTTCCCCCTCCCTCCACAGCAATGTCCTCCTCTGCCCCCCCCTTCACATCATCGTAGCCCCAAAACAGTGCCCTCCTCTATTCCCCCTTCAACTCATCTCCCCAAAGCAGCTCCCTTCTCTGTCCCCCCTTAACCTCATCTCCCTCCCACAGCAGTGCCCTTCTCTGCCCCCCTTCAACTCATCTCCCCAAAGCAGTGCCCTCCTCTGCCTTCCCTTCATCTCATGTCCCCCAAAGCAGTGCCCTCCTCTGCCCTCCCTTCATCTTATCTCCCCCAAAGCAGTGCCCTCCTCTGTCCCCCATCACATCATCCCCCCTTTCTCCACAGCAGTGCCCTCCTCTCCCCCTCTTCACATCGTCCCAGCCCCCCACTCTCCTACCTTACCCAGTGCTGCTGTGCCCTCCGCTCTTGGCTCTGTAGTGAAAATGACTGGGGAAAAGAACTGGCCCCTTAATGATGCAACCACAGAGTTTTGGATGGGACAGTGATTTGGTCCGGAACCACCATTTAGTGAAGTCTGATTTACAGTTACTCTTAATGATGAGCTGAACTGCCTTGGGTTCGGTTTGAGTACAGTTCAACAAACTTCAGACAAGTTCGGATGCCTGAGTTCGAGTTAAGCTTGCACCCATCAATGTAACTGTAAATCAGACATCACTAAATGGCAGATCCGGACCAAGTCACTGTCCCATCCGGACCACCGTGGTTGTGTCATTTAGGAGCCAGTTCCTCTTTTCTGAGTTCAAAAGTTAGTCTATACAAAAGTATTTTATCAATAATTAGTCTTAGCCAGGAGTTTAACATAGGAGTTTTCCAGGACAATAAAATTGATTTTTTTAGCAAAGAAATAAAAAATGCGTAACAATGGTTTAGCATATTTAGAAATCACCAGATCACCTGATATTCACAGGAACCAATTTTTCAGATGCAAAATATTAGGAAGGACCAATAGCAATGAAATAAATGAACCAACATCTCTCCAAAATGTTTGGACTACAGAGCAAGACCAAAAACAGTGTTATTCCCCGTACACACGATCGGACTTTCCGACAACAAAACCGTGGATTTTTGTACGAAGGTTGTTGGCTCAAACTCGTCTTGCGTACACACGGTCACACAAATGTTGGCCAACAATTACGAACGTGGGAATGTGGTGATATACAAGACGTACGACGAGTCGAGAAAAAGGAAGTTCAATAGCCAGTGCGGCTCCTTCTGCTTGATTCCAAGCATGCGTAAACTTTTGGACGACGGACTTGTGTACACATGATCTGACTTTCCGACAACAAAGTTTTGTTGGTGGAAAATTTGAGAACCTGCTATCAAACATTTGTTGGCGGAAAGTCTGACAGCAAATGCTCAATGGAGCATACACACGGTTGGACTTTCCAACAAAAAGCTCACATCCAACATTTCCCATCGGAAAATCCGACCGTGTGTACGCGGCATAAGAAATCACCAGTATGCCCACAGCCTCTAAAACACTCAGCCGTGATACGAAGGAAGGCCCATTCTATGCAACCAGGCAAGGGTCAGATGAGTATGATGAAATGAAATTTGAATGATTCTATCTTTGGAGGAAATCACAGGGGTCTTATAAACATCACTGAATTCGGACCAATCGGACTCCTCAAAATGTCCAGAGAAGACCAGTTGGCCTGAGCAATGGAAGACCTAGGATTGGATTCTACCATTAGGGCAGAATAATATTCAGAGATAAGTTTTGTTGCTTTAGGGCATCTCAGCAATTTCTCAAGAGGGGTGATCATCAGAGAGATCACTAGTGACCCAAAATGTGTCTTTACAGCATAACGAAGCTGGTAATATTAAAACAAGTAATTCGAAGAAAAGCCAAATTCTTCCTGTAGTTGGGGAAACATTTAAATCCCTGCACTGTGAAGAGATGACATAGTTACACTATATTGTCAAAAGTATTGGGACGCCTGCCCTTACACACATGAACTTTAATGACATCCCAGTCTAATAGGGCGTACACACGATCGGACATTGATCGGACATTCCGACAACAAAATCCTAGGATTTTTTCCGACGGATGTTGGCTCAAACTTGTCTTGCATACACACACGGTCACACAAAGTTGTCGGAAAATCCGATCGTTCTGAACGCGGTGACGTAAAACACGTACGTCGGGACTATAAACAGGGCAGTAGCCAATAGCTTTCATCTCTTTATTTATTCTGAGCATGTGTGGCACTTTGTCCGTCGGATTTGTGTACACACGATCGGAATTTCCGACAACGGATTTTGTTGTCAGAAAATTTTATCTCCTGCTCTCCAACTTTGTGTGTCGGAAAATCCGATGGAAAATGTCCGATGGAGCCCACACACGGTCGGAATTTCCGACAACATGCTCCGATCGGACATTTTCCATGGGAAAATCCGACCGTGTGTATGGGGCATTAGTCTGTAGGGTTCAATATTGAGTTGGCCCACCCTTTGCAGCTTTAACAGCTTCAACTCTTCTGGGAAGGCTGTCCACAATGTTTAGGAGTGTGTCTATGGGAATGTTTGACCATTCTATCATAAGTGTATTTGTGAGATCAGGCACTGATGTTGGATGAGAAGGCCTGGCTCACAGTCTCTGCTCTAATTTTTATGAGGACAAGGGCCTCATCCCTCACACCAACTATGGCTCCCCAAGCAAAGAAAAATAAAAGTTTTGCTAGAGCATATTTGTACCTCTTAAGCCTCGTACACACGATCAGAGTTTCTGACAACAAAACTGTGGAATTTTGTTCGAAGGATGTTGGCTCCAACTTGTCTTGCATACACACGGTCACACAAATATTGGCCAACAATTACAAACGTAGTGACGTACAAGACGTGCGTGATATCTCCATTACGAATGCTAGTTTTACAAGACCGACCGCTTCCGACTCGTCCTTGATTCCGAGCATGCGTGTTTGTACTTTGGACTTTTGTCCAATGGACTTGTGTACACACAATTGGAAAATCCGACAACACACATTTGTTGGCGGAAATTTGAGAACATGCTAGCCAACATTTGTTGGCAGAAAGTCCCACAACAATTGTCCGATGGAGCATACACACGGTCGGACTTACCGCCAACAAGCTCACATCCAACATTTCCCGTCGGAAAATCCGATCGTGTGTACGGGGCTTTACTGTCCATGTAACCTGTTTGCTCGCAATGGACAACAATTGCGCTTTTCTTCCCAAACTCTTCAGAATACACCATTAACAATGACACACAACCCTCTAACTCCCTCTTGTGTCCCCTCCAGGGTGACTCCGGTGGACCCCTTGCCTGTGAACGGAACGGAGTGGTTCAAGTCGCTGGCGTGGTTAGCTGGGGAGATAAGTGCGGCAAGAAAGACAAGCCAGGGGTCTACTCTCATGTCTACAGATTCATCCCTTGGATCAAAGAGAAGATCGAAGCAAATCCATAGAACTGCAATTATGAGTATGATACTTATTATACTAAAGCGCCACCCTTGTGGGCACACTGGGACTTTACCTGGAAGATTCATAGCCATCAGTGGACACAGGAAATAATGTACTGGACAATGTCAGTTTTAGGCCTCTGAAGGGCCACACTTGTTATGTAATTTTATGTATATTGGGAAGCACCATAGAAAGGTATTGTATTCTTATCATTGTAATTGTATAAAACACAATTAAAAAACAGGAAAAACAACAATATTCTGCAGTCAGCATGCAATAGCCAATTCTAAAGATAAATACAAAACTTTATTTGTCACTGGTTACACACAACACACATGTTTTTTTAAGGACTTAAAATGGCTAAAACTATGTAAATATGTCATTTAAAAGCCCAAATGAACAGTTTAAATTAGCTAAGAGGATTCCAGGTGCTTTGGAACAAAAGGTGTTCAAAGTCTTATGGTTCATTTTCCTTAGAAAGGAGTCACAGCCTGAGTAGAAAAGCCCCTGCCAGCATGCTTCAGAAAGAGACCCTTGCAATGGTCTCTGAAGAGGTCTAACACACCCCCAAGTTGAGTCAGAGCTGGTTTTCTACAATCTACAAATCTCACTCTCCTGATTTGAAAGCTCTGATTCAGCAAGAGGCATGTCAGACCTCTGCACAGAGACCACTGCTTCCACACAGCGTGCGAGGGTCCTTCTCTGCAGCATGCTGATGCTGGCAGGAGGCATGCTGGAACTCTAATGCTGTGTTAAAAGCTGTAGTCTCTATAAAAAGGTCTAACAGACCTCTAACGACCTAATGGAGCGGCCGCCCCCCTGATCCATGCGCCCGGCCCCTAACTACATGAAGTGCACCGGACGCATGAATTTTATTGTTTTTTTTTTTTTCTTTTTTGAAGCATATGATTACAGCCTGAGGCTTTAATTGACTTAAAAAAAGGGTGGGCTTGGGGCGCAGATTGTGTGACAATAGCTAATCGATAATCGCTATTGTCTTCCTGCTTCTCCTCCCGGCCAATCAGGAGGCGACCAAGAGGAGAAGCAACTGTATTGGCCGCCGAGGAGGAGGAGATGCAGGGGAAGCCAAATTTCAATCCATCTATTGCCACCTTTACTTGTGCGCTCCTGTGACCCAGAATAAAAGCCTGCAGTTGGCTGACGTCACAGAGCCGCTTCAGTCTCTGGAAGGATCCTGACCATATTGTTGGGATCCACCCAGCTGCCTGATTGACAGCTGGCTTTAGCTCTCAAAGCTCAGCTGAGAGCGGGAGCCAGCTACACCCGCCCTCCCTCCAGCCCAGTGCTCCACTGAGCACTGAAGGGGCATAGCAGAGAGCGGTCGCTGACAGTCACTACTCTCCGCTCAGAGCTGATGAAGAACTGAGTGATCAGCGCTTATGTGATCGCTTAATTCTCAGGCTTGGAGCCAGCGGTGGACAGCTGCAGCATCAGACCAAAGCTGTAAAAGGGAGGTGAGTAAGTATCAAAAAATAACCAGAACAGCCCCGAAACGCGTAACCACACCCATCACACGTAACACGTGATGTCACAGCTGAATTAATCAGAATACAGACGAGGAGAGCCAAGCCCGACATGGCCGGCGGAGACATCTCAGAAGCATCTGTACTACACTGCCACATGCTTGCGTTCCAGAGTGGATGACAGCGTCCATATGCTAACAGCTTCCTGACACAGCTCTGCATCTTTTCAGCTGCCTCCCTGCTGACCTCAACATCCCATGGCTCCCCAGATGACTTCACTCCCGAGTTGGATGACATGATACTTAACCCTTTCCATTCTGTGAGTGCATTTAACCCCTTTCTTATTCTTTTTTTTTTAAACTAATCCTCTACCCTTAGATGCTGGCGCACTCTTCTGTTTATTTTTTTATATGTGCGATAGGTTTCTCAAGACCCTATTAGAGTATCTTCAAATATCTACAGTGTGTTTTTAAAGAGACCTCTACTAACTTCCCACCAAAGTCCTATTTTGTTACATTTATGAAGATAGCACCATAGTTTCCCCCTTCATTTTGATAGATGAGCAAGCATGTTTGTTTTTTTATGCACCCCAAACTTCTCCTTGCATATCCATTTCAACTACTTATAGCATATGAGCATTGAAAAAAACCCTAATAGTCCATAAATTGCATAATTACACTAAGTTCCAATCCTTTTTTTGCCTCTTTTATTTTGCGGTCACTTGATGTAGTTCGTACACCTCCGTACCTCACTGTTCGTTAGCGTGGGAGAGCTTTGTTTCAGCATGTGACCAAGCTCTGAGCCTTCAATGAAAGAACACATTCTCAGCAACCCTATAGAATTGCAGGTGCCTCCCTTCTGCCCCCCTGGTGGTGCAGGCTTTAGTTGTGCAATCTGCTGATCAGCTGCTTGATTCCACTCTATCAGACCTACTTCTGGAACAGATTGCACAGTTAACATCTGCAGCTCTTAGTAGCCAGAAGGCAGGAACATACACATCTACAGGGATGCTGAGGATGTGTTCTTTCATAATGCTTGGGTTCAGAGCAAGGTTTCCTCCAAGGGGAAAACTGGAGTGTGCAGAGCAAACGTAGCAAAGCTGAAGGTAGGGGAAGGCCTGAAATCATTGCCAGCCTGAATAGAGGGAAATGATAGGATCAACTAGGTATTTACTCTATTAGAAAGAGAGTATGCACAGAAACACACTGCTCTTTAGCAGACATGCATGGGCGCCACCCCCATTCATTGGCAACACAGGCGTGCACACAGGGTGTGCCAGGTGCGCCTGGGCACACCCTAAACTCCCTATGTGGCGCAGATTCTCCCTGTTTAGACCCCTGATATTTCACCAAAGCCCCCCTAAAGGAGCTCCTAAAAAATATTGTAAAAAAATAAAACTGTAAAAAAATAAAAAATAATAATAATCAAAAACAAAAAATACAGACACAGTCCACTGCCCACTGCCCTACTGACACTGCCTACTGCTCTACACTGTCAGAATATATACACATGCACACACACATATGGGTTTGAGCTTTGGGGTGCACACCCTAATGCAATAGGCTGTGCACACCTATGATTGGCAACCAAAATTTGTTTGCATGCTCCAAAACACATCAGGCGGTTTGGTGCGGCACAATTTTACAAAACGGTTGGGAAACTTTTTTCTGCATGTTTCTCCTGGGTAAGGCAGCCCAGTGAAATGTATAGGCTGCCCTGCACATGGCGCACACCCATGCATGCATAAATGTGAAACAAGGCTAAGAAAAAATCATTTTAGAGCCAATGACACAAAAATGTGGAATCTGGAATTTATACATTATGCTTTTGGTGCTTAATGATGGCAATCACTGAAATCTGTTAACCAACCACATGCCTCTTCATATCAACAGTCAAACAGGACAGAAACCGTCTGTATTGATCAAATTTATTCAGTACAAACAAATCAAAATTCTACAAATGACTTTTATCAGTTCCATTGCTTGTAGTTTACAACTGATCCCGCCAGTCCTATGATAATGAAAAGCCGAACGGTGCACCAGGCTTGAGACGAACGCCATCATAGCAGAAAGCTAAGACTGGTTTTTAGAGGTGAACCACCTGAGATTTCATATCAGCATAAATGCCTTTCGAGAAATTATCACCCCTTTAATACGCTTCACCCCCCAAAAAATCAGTGACCTCATTTAGGTTGGGTTTATTGCACCTCTGCATACAATATAAAGTGAACCTGTCAACATTCCGAAGTACTACCTAAAGCGGACCTGTCATTTTATTTATATATCATGTTAAGCTAATGCACGCTAATTAATGTGTCTGTATAACTCCTGCAGGTATTCCTGTACCAATGCCTTCATTTGCTTTTCCTTCCTTCTTCTCAGCAGACTGATGACATCATCTCAGTCTAGGCGAAATCACTGCCTGGTCAGGGAGGGCTTTTTAATGATAAAAGTTGGATCTTTTCTGAAAATAAATTATATTTTTGTTGTCAGGAATTTATTAATGGAGGCTTGAAAAGTTATTGATAGGTCTACCTTAAGAGAAAACACTTGATATGAATAATAGGAAATTGTATGCCGAGTGCCCCCTGATCCTGGAACTTGCTGTTGGAGGTCTGAATGAGGGATGATAAGACACTTAAGGCCTCCATAGCAGAAGTTGGTAGCTGGTGCATTGTGTGCTTGATGGGTATGGGTCAATGAAGAAAGTGTTACCTTCTACCCAATAAAACAAAGTTTACACTTAATACAGATTGTACCAGTACATTCCAACTAGACATATTACTATCTGAGTGTACAATCTCTTTTAGGTTGACCACCTATGGAGTACAAGGGCTGCCTTAATAATCTATTTCATTTTTTTTCCAGTTGGGGAGGCCCTGGTGGTAAATGTGAAGGAGACTGTAGGATCAGATTGTAACATCTGTGGCCAGTTCAATATAACAACCAATTCCATAGTGCAGAGAAGAGTAAGCAGGGCTAATTGTGTAAGGCACAAGAGTCCACGTGATCTACATCCCAACTGTGACATGTCAGAGACGGAATCCACTTATTTCCTTATTGCTACAGCCTTCCGCCGCTTCACGTGTAGGATTTCTGATGCGTCAGGGTTTACACCGCCCTGCTGGGGAGACTGCAAATCCCGTTCATCCTGAAGACAGTGAGGGAAATGGAAAATTAGATGCTCTGATGAATGACTTTCTGAATTATTCTTTTTCTAATATAGCAAAGATGAATTCTGTACAGCAATACCGAGTACAAAAGCTATCAATCTTTCCCCCACCCGGACCTCCTTGGAGACCTCAATGGCGTTGGCTTCTTGTAGTGGCACAAGGTCAGCCATAGACATGAATGAGCTGCCTGGCCATCAAATTCAACTTGAGAAGTTAGATCAGCCCACTGATCTCTATGACTGACTCCCAAGCTGTAGTAAGACACTGGCCCCACGGAGGCTTCGAAGGTTGTCCAGTAGTGGTCATACTTTAATTAAATATATACAGGGGTCATTATATGACACAGAATGTTCTGGGGTACACCAGAGTTACCGGTGCATAACAACACACCGGGGTCACTAGATGACTGGATATTCAGGGCTGCACTGGAGTCACAGGAGTCACTAGATGGCACAGGAAGCTCTGGGGTCCACTGGAGTCACAAGTGCAGAGGGGAACACTGGGGTCACTAGATGACACTGGATACTCTGGTTTGCACTGGAGCCACAGGGTTCATTAGATGACACAATATGCTCTGGGGTACACTGGAGTTATGGGTGCATAGCAACACACTGGGGTCATTAGATGAATGGATACTCGGGGCTGAACTGGAGTCACAGGAGTAAGTAGATGGCACAGGATGCTCTGGAGTGCACTAGAGTCATAGGGGATCACTGGGGTCACTAGATTACACTGGGTACCCTGGGCTGTACTGAAGCCACAAGGCCCACACAGAAGTCACTGGGTGACCATATACTCAAGGCTGCACTGGAGTCATAGGATTCACTAAATGGCACAGGATGCTCTGGGGTGCACTGGAGTCGCAAGTGTATGGGGGCACATTGGGATCACTAGATGACACAGGAAGCTCTGGGGTGAACTGGTGTCTCAGGTGCACAAGGGCACATTGGGGTCACTAGATGACACGGGTTACTCTGGGTTACACTGGAATCCCATGGCCCACAGGGGTCATTAGATGACACAGAATGCTATGGGGTGTCCTGGAGTCACATATGCATAGGAGCACACTGGGGTCAAAAGATGACACTGGATACTCTGGGCTCCATTGGAGTCATAGGAGCCACTAAATGACACTGGATCATGCTCAGGAGTTCATCAGAGGCACAGGTTACACTGGATACTCTGGATTGCACTGGAGTCACAGGGGTCACTAGATGACACAGAATGCACTGGGGTGCACTGTAGTCACGGGGGTTCACTAGATGGCACAGGATACTCTGGAGTACACTTCGGGTCATGGAAGTGCACAGGGGAGAGGGGAGCACAGGAGTCACTAGATGACACTGGAGGCTCAAGAGTTGGTGGGAGGCACAACACGGCACACTATAAGACACAAGGTACCCAGAGGCTGGAACAGAGGACCAAGTAGGCACAAGGACTCAGGTGAGGCTGAAGCACGGGGCTCAGTTAAAGTGTGGTGATGCATTGCCTGATCACTAAGTCATGCGTTGCATTTCAGCACCAATCAGAAGATCTGTCTCTTGACTGGTTGCTGTGCCAGCACTTCAGTTAAAACCCAGAAGTGTCGACAACCGTGTGTCAGAGAGGAGACCCAGTGTTGGATCTCCAAAGAGGTAAGCATGACAGATATACTATAAAGCATGGAAAACCAATTTGCCAGCACCTTTTATATTTAGTTTCTCTTCGCTAAGACTTCTTACTAACTCCATCACCGTGGCATAGGAAAGGTACGTATACTGACATTTTAGAAACTACCCTTCTCCACGGGTCATGATTTAGCCAAATTATCTAAAAATGTATTTTGGGTTTATTACCTCTGAAGCGAATTGTGCCTCCCCGTCCTGAGCATTTGCTAATTCTGCTGCCCGACGGGCAAGTTCCACCTTGTAATACCCGGGAGGGGTCCAGCCCACACCCTTCATCCAGTTCAGGTCGGCCTTGTATTTTACCTGCAAAAAAGCAGAAAATATATCATTTATGAATCAAAAACTTCCCTTTTGCTCACACAATAGGCTCAATTCACAAATTTCACACGCCAGGATAAGGATCCTTAATTTGATCCTTTTAATTTGTGACTTATGAGTTATTTTTAGCTGAAGCCAATGAGATTTCAAATTGACAGTCACATGGCTGAAAATAAAAATCCTTATCCCTGTGTTAAAGTGAATTGAACCTAATATAATCTGTCGAAAGTCTACAGGTCTGAGGTGTCCCCAGTGTCCTAATTTAGGATCATTTTGCACCTCAAGAAGTTATTGATAAGTCGTCTACATCCATATTTCCCAACACTCTTGGCTATGCTTCCTTGTGCTCTTGTGAGGAGATTGAAGAAACGTGAACTGTCTGTGAGGACATTATTACTATGCGTTAAGATAAAAAGCCTTTTGCGTGCAGCATCCCCCCTCAGCCCCCCTAATATTTACCTGAGGTGCCTCTCTGTCCAGCGATGTCCACGAGTGTCTTAGCCGTCCGAGATTCTCCCTCCTGATTGGCTGGGACACAGCAGCGGCGCCATTGGTTTTTGCTGCTGTCAATCAAAGTACTGTCAATCAGCAAGTCAATCAGGGTGGAGAGGGGGCGGAGCCGGGTGGGGGCTCCATGTCTGAGTGGACACAGGGAGCTGTGACTCGGCTCGGGTGCCCATATGGCAAGCTGCTTGCTGTGGGGGCACGCAACAGGAGGGAGGGGCCAGGAGCACCAAAGAGGGACCCGAGAAGAGGAGGATCTGGGCTGCTCTGTGCAAATCAACTGCAACAGAGCAGGTAAGTATAACATGTTTGTTATTTTTATAGGAAAAAAAACAAGACTTTATAATCACTTTAAGTTTAATCTGCTTATATTGTACCTTCTTTGGTTCCTCCTTTCACCCCTCATCAACATGTTAATGACATTCTGTAAATAAAACTTTTCTGTTTTCATTACATACCTCACTTTCTATCCGGTACAGGCCAGTGTTAATTTTGACATTCAATTTCGATTCAGTTTTAGTTATAGTCTTTTCACTAAAATACCATTTTAGTTTTAGTCGTATTTTAGTCATCTGAGTTGTTTTAGTTTTAGTCATATTTTAGTCGACTAAAATTCCCAGTACACGTTAGTCGACTAAAATCTGATAAGTTTAGTTCAATTTTAATGCATTATTTCTTTAACACTGGTACAGGCTCCTCCTCTCCTGTACTGAAACTGGGTAACTAGCCTATGTGCTTCTCTATGTAATGCAGGCAGATCATGGCTGGTGGGAGGGGCTGGCAGGGTGTTGTACATAACTTCCTGAAAACATCACAGCACCTGGCCTCAGTACTCCTCTCAAGAGCCCTCAGTCCTGGAGCAGTGGGATGGCTCTTGGGCGGAGTTATGCAAAGATGAAAATGCCTTGCATGCAACCTTACAATTGCAAAGCCAACTTTGAAGTAGGTCAGAAGGTGGTCAACTGCAGGTCAACCCAGTGGCGGCCCGTCCATTAGGGGAGCCCGGGCACCGCCCCCTCTATCCACACTACCCCATATATGAATAGATAGCGTTCATGCTATGAATGAATCTATCCACGGCCGATGTGGCCACCCACTATTCATGCATCCAGCCCCTTTCAGGACGCCGCGTGCGTGAATTACATCAACGGAGGTGTTTTTTTTAAGCACCTGATTCGAGCCATAGGCTCTAATAGGCTTCAAAATAGGGTGGGCTCGTGGTGCAGAGCATTGTGCCATGAGCCCACCCAGGTATTACAACAGCAAATGAATATTCGCTATTGAAACGCTGATCCTCAATCTGGCCAATCAGAAGCAGGTCTGAGACCCATTTTCCAAGTGGCCAAAAAGAGAAGAGTCCCAATTGGCCGCCGAAGAGAAGGGAGGAAACGGAAGCGCCCGCGATGCCCTTGGAGAGCGGGGGAAGGGAAAGCCGTCACTGCCGAGCAAGGGAAGCTGCGAGTGAAGTCCTGGAGAAGCGCTGCCCATCATAGATGGGCTAAGTGCTTCAGACCCAACCGACGGGGAGGGGGGTGGTACTGTTTGCCGCCCCCCTCCCCCCAAAAAAAAAAAAAAATTACCACCGGCCGCCACTGGGTCAACCACAACTGTATGAATTCTGATCAATCTCAGAAGCTGATGCCGACTCTTGTAGTGCTCTGAACTAGTGTTAATTTCGTCAACTAAAACATTTTCGTCAAGGTTTTTGTCAGCAACATTTTTACAGTGATGAAAACAAAACGAAAAGTACACCACGCTTTAGTCCACTGACGAAAACGGAACGGAAATGTGAAGGAGGAACGTTTACCTTCATGAATTTCCAGTTTCTCTCACACCACACGAGTGTCTGCTTTCTGTTCTCACTGAGCCTGGGCTACGAGCGTCTGGATAGCACATTCCCCTGGATCTGTTCTCCCTCCCTGTGCCCACCCCTCCCTCTGTGCAGCCACTCCCTCTGTGCCTGCCCCTCCCTGTGCCTGGCTTCCCTCTGTGCAGCCCCTCCCTCTGTGCAGCCCATCCCTCTGTGCCCGCGCCTCCCTCTGTGCAGCCACTCCCTCTGTGCCCACCACCTCCCTCTGTGCAGCCCATCCCTCTGTGCCCACCCCTCCCTGTGCCCACGCTTCCCTCTGTGCAGCCCCTCCCTCTGTGCTCGCCACCTCCCTCTGTGCCTGCCCATTCCTCTGTGCTGTGTATGTGAAGAGGATGTGTGGGTGGGAAAGTTTTAATCAAGCAGCCCAAATATGAAGCCGCTGACTGAGCCTCCAGGTAGTACTGAGTCAGTGAGCAGTTCAGCGCTGTGACTGTACACTCCCACTTCTCCTTCAATCCCTTCCTGCCATCTCTCTCCTGAATCTCTCTCCCTCCTCCTCTTTCTTATGTTGTCCCCCAGCAGAACCTTTCTTTAAGACCCCTTTTACACTGAAGCATTTTGCAGGCGCTATAGCATTAAAAATAGCGCCTGCAAAACGCCCTAAAACAGCTGCTCCATTCAATCCAGTGTGAAAGCCCGAGGGCTTTCACACTGAAGCAGTGCGCTGGCGGGGCATCAGAAAAAGTCCTGCCAGCAGCTTCTTTGGAGCAGTGAACTCACCGCTGCTCCCCATTGAACTCAATGGGGCAGCGCTGCGATACTGCCGGCAAAACGCCGCTCCGGCGGCGTTTTGCGGGCGGATTTAACCCCTCTTTGGCCGCTAATGGGGGGTTAAAACCGCCCTGCTAGCGGCCGTATAGCCCTGCTAAAACAATAGTAAAGCAGCGCTAAAAATAGTGTTGCTTTACCGCTGGCGCCGGTAGCGGCACAGTGTGAAAGGGGTCTAACTGCAAGCACAGAGCTTTCTTTCTTCAGGCTATAATTGTACTTGGTTCTATCTGCATTTAAGTGGGCTCACCTTAGCAATAACTTGAGGGTTTGGCATTTAGGAGGTTAAAACAGGCAGTGAGGAAATGTGATATCCCCTCCTCAGTGCCTGCCAAATGCCTCTGAAAAGTGACCCGAGCATGGATCACTTTTCAGTGGAGTGACAGTGCCTTTTGCAAGTGTGACCAACCCTTTGGGTTCACACTGGTATGCTGTGGTTTGGCCACAGTGGTGGTGTACTCGCAGTTTTCCTGAATGTTACTCCTGGTTATAGCCGCGGTCCCATAGACTAGTATTATATTTTTGCCACATTTTCTGAAAGCGCACCAAAAGTCCTGCATGCTGCATCTTTGGTGCGTTTTCAGAAAACCCTACAAAAACATGCAACCTAATAGTAGTCTATGGGACTGCGGCTATAACCAGGAGTAACATTCAGGAAAACTGCGAGTTAGACATGTGCACTGCCAAAAAATTTGTTCGTTATTGTTTTCATTTCATTTGTTTTTTTTTTTTTTTTTCATTTTTCGGGTCATTTGTTATGATCGCAATTCATAAATTTGTAAATTAGAATATTTGTACATTCGAAAATTCCTAAATTCGAAAATAAGAAAGAAATTTCGAAGTAATAACTACTAAATTATAGGTATTGGAATTTCCTTTCAAATTTGGCTGTTAGTGAACGTAACGAATAAGAATTTATCTGAAGTTACGAATTATCCAAAATAACGAATGCCGCATCTAAACAATTAATAATAATAATAATAATAATAATAAAATGTTTTTATTATTTTTATTGTTATTTATTATTATTAATTTGTTACATTCCATTCGTCTAGATAAGGTATTTGTTATTTCGGATAATTCGTAACTTCGGATAAATTCATATTCGTTACGTTCACTAAGCCAATTCCTATAATTTAATAGTTAGTAATAGTTAAGTTATTATTAGTTAGTTATTATTTCAGATTTTCACATTTTCGGGTTTTCGGATTCTCGATTTTCGATTTTCAAATTTTCAAATTTACAAAATATACAAATTTACGGATATTCGGAAAAATTTGTTAAAAGGGCTTTCAATAATTCAGATATTTCCAAATTAACAAATTTATCGAAATTACTTAAATAACAAATTCGGAATGAAGCGAAAGGCACATGTCTACTGCAAGTACACCACCACTGTTCAAACCATTGTTCAAACCCTAATACCATAAATAATAACATATTAGAATTTTTTAATTCAAGAGCATATAATAAGTTTGGAAATTCTAGAGAAATGCTTAAATAATGCATTACAATTTAACTAAACCAGTGATGGCGAACTTTGGCACCCCAGATGTTTTGAGGCTACATTTCCCATGATGCTCACCTACAGTGCAGAGTGCATGAGAATCATTGGAAATGTAGCTCCAAAACATCTGGGGTGCCAAGGTTCACCATCACTGAACTAAACCCATTCGATTATAGTTAACTAAAATTATTTCAGTCCACTAAAGTGTACTGCAGATTTAGTTGACTAAAACTAAAACAATTGCAGAAGACTAAAATGGGACTAAAAATAGGATTTTTTAAAACAGCTTACCTGTAAAATCCTTTTCTTTCGAAGGACATCACGGGACACAGAGCCACAGTAATTACTGATGGGTTATATAGGGTATCACTGGTGATTGGACACTGGCACACCCTATCAGGAAGTTCAACCCCCTATATAATCCCTCCCCCTTGCAGGGATACCTCAGTTTTGTAGCCAAGCAATATAGTGTATTAGAAGAGGGGCGGGACCTCTGTGTCCCGTGATGTCCTTCGAAAGAAAAGGATTTTACAGGTAAGCTGTTTTAAAAAATCCTATTTTCTTTCTCGAACATCACGGGACACAGAGCCACAGTAATTACTGATGGGATGTCCCAGAGCAATGATACCTGAGGGGGGGGAACCACGACCAAGTAGGGTGCAATCAGACCTGAGGACCCTGTACCGCTGCCTGCAGCACACTACGCCCAAAGGCGATATCCTCATGCCTTCTCACATCCACCTGATAGAATCTGGTGAATGTATGAACTGAAGACCAGGTTGCGGCCTTGCAGATTTGAGCCATAGAGGCCCGGTGATGCACTGCCCAAGAAGCACCAATAGCCCTTGTGGAATGTGCCCTGATCTGAAACGGAGGAATCTTCTGTTTCAAACCGTAAGCTTGAATGATCAACTGTCGAATCCATTTAGAAATGGTAGCTTTTGACGCTGCCTGTCCTCTATTGGGACCCTCTGGCAGCACAAACAAAACATCCGTCTTGCGGATCTGAGTAGTTGCCCCTAGATAGGCCTTAACTGCTCTTACTACATCCAACGAATGTAGAGATCTCTCTTCCGGAGAACAGGGATCTGGAAAAAAGGAAGGTAGAACAATGTCTTGGTTTAAATGAAAATCAGAAACCACCTTCGGTAAAAAACTAGGATGAGGGCGTAGTACCACTCTATCCTTGTGTATAATCAAATAAGGCTCCTTACAGGAAAGAGCTGCTACTGTAATTCTGATACTCTTCTAGCAGAAGAGATGGCCACCAGAAAAATTAATTTCCTTGTCAACAAGACCAAAGGAATCTGACTTATTGGTTCAAAAGGCTGTTTTTGTAACACAGCCAGGACCAAATTCAAGTCCCAGGGGTTTAGGGGCGCTTTAACCGGAGGATTAAGACGCATCACCCCCTGCATAAAGTTTCGAACCAAAGAATGCGAAGCAAGTGGCCGCTGAAATAATACTGATAAAGCAGAAACCTGGCCCTTGATGGTACTCAAGGCCAGCTTCATCTCTAATCCCATCTGTAGAAAACCAAGGATTCTACCTATGACATATTTCCTGGGATGCCAACCTCTGGATTCACACCAGGTTATATAAGCCTTCCAGACTCTATGATAAATCATCCTGGAAGCAGGCTTCCTTGCATTAATCAAGGTAGATATGACAGGACCTGAGAGCCCACGACTCTTCAGAACGTGGGTCTCAATAGCCAAACCGTCAAATTTAGCGTTTGTAAGGCAGGATGGAACACTGGACCTTGAGATAACAGGTCTGGGCGTACCGGTAGGGTCCACGGGGAACCCACTGTCATCCTTACTATTTCTGCATACCAAGTCCTTCTGGGCCAAGCGGGGGCCACCAGAAGTACCGACTTCCTTTCCTGCCTGATCCTGCGAAGGAGTCGTGGTAGTAGCAGAATAGGCGGGAATGCGTAAATCAGTGAGAACCGATGCCACGGAATCACCAACGCATCCGTCCCGCATGCAAGAGGATCTTTTGTCCTTGCCACAAATCTGTCTATCTTTTTGTTGAATCGGGATGCAAAGAGATCTACATCTGGAACCCCCATCTTTGGCATATGGCCCAAAAGACGTCGGGATGCAGAGACCATTCCCCTGGAAGTAACTGCTGGCGACTTAGATAGTCCGCCTGCCAATTTTCTATTCCCGGGATGAAAACTGCCGATATGCATGGCACATGCATCTCTGCCCAGACTAAGATCTGGTTCACCTCTTTTTGAGCAGCTCGGCTCCGGGTGCCTCCCTGATGATTGACATAAGCCACTGCTGTGGCATTGTCGGACTGCATCCTGACCGGACAACCCTGTAGCCTGATAGTCCAGGCTTTTAGAGCTAGATGTATTGCCCGGATCTCCAGAATGTTGATGGGTAAGGTCCTCTCTGTCTTGGACCATACCCCTTGGACCGCAGCCTGTTCCAGAACTGCTCCCCAACCTGACAGACTGGCATCTGTTGTTACCACCGTCCAGGTAACCGGTAGAAAGGATTTCCCCTTCTGCAGGTTTTCGGGTATGAGCCACCAATTGAGGCTCTGACGCACCGCATGCGACCGGTGCATCGGAAAGTCTAATGCCTGAACCTTCTTGTTCCAGGTCGACAGAATACTGTGTTGCAGCATTCTTGAGTGAAACTGAGCATAGGGAACTGCTTCGAATGAAGACACCATCTTCCCTAGTAGCCTCATACAAAGGCGGACTGAGGGACCCTTCTTGGTCCTTGCTGTCAGAATCAGCTCTCTCAAAGCAGTGATCTTTGCCTGGGGTAGAAATATTTTCTCCTGGCTTGTATCTATAATCAGACCTAAATACTCCAGTCTTCTTACTGGTTTTAGGAAAGACTTTTCTAAGTTGAGGATCCAACCCAGGTGTTCTAGATACCCGACCGTGGTCCTCAAGTTTCCATTCAAAGAGGCTACCGACCGGTCTATCAAGAGCAGGTCGTCTAGGTATGCTATGACAGCTATACCCTGAGCCCTTAATCTGGCCAGAGGAGGAGCCAAGATCTTTGTGAACACTCGAGGTGCAGTGGCTATCCCGAAAGGCAGAGCCACAAACTGGAAATGGCGCCCTCCTACCTCGAAGCGCAGAAACTTCTGATGAGCAGGAAAAATGGGCACATGCAGATATGCATCTCTGATGTCTATTGATGCCAGAAATTCTCCTCCCTGCAGGGTGGGAACTACTGTTCGAATTGATTCCATGCGGAAGGATTGAATCCTTAGGAATCGGTTCAGATCCCTTAAGTCCAAAATGGGCCTGACATCCCCATTTGGCTTTTGGACCCTAAAAAGGTTGGAATAGAAGCCCAATCCCTGGTCCTTTGCGGGAACTATCATAATGACCTCCTGCGACAAAAGTCGCTCTAACGCTAGAAGGAGCGACTGCTTCTTCTCTGGGTCTCTGGGAACCTTTGATCTGAGGAACCGAGGAGAAGGGAATTCCTGAAACTCCAGCTTGTACCCTAAGGTTACCGTGGAGACTACCCATCTGTCCTGGAAGTCCTCCTGCCAGAGCTCTGAGAACTGTCGCAGTCTTCCCCCCACTCGAGTGAGCGGGGGCGCCCCCTCATGCAGAGGTCTTAGTGTTTTGCCTAGTAGGCTTCTTTCCCCAGGACTTCTTTTGTCCCTGGGGTTGACTCTTGTCTCTGGACCCCGATGGAGGCGGCCGTCGAGACTGCCTGGAGGCTGAAGCCCCCGGCGCTGGGGAAAGAGTCCGTTTGAAAGAGGGACGCTTACTCTTCTTCTTGACAGGTAAGAGAGTGCTTTTCCCACAAGAGATTCTCTTGATATAGTTATCCAAGTCCTCTCCAAACAACCTTGCACCACGAAATGGAAACCCAGCCAGTAGCTTCTTACATGGTGCTTCGGCTGACCAATTTTTCAACCATAGGATTCTACGTATATGCACCAACCCCAGTGAAAGACGGGAGGTTTGCACGATAGAATCTCTAATGGCGTCAACCACAAAGCATAAGGCCGCTGGAAGGTTAGCAAACCCCTGGGCCTGCTGTTCAGGTAATACTTTGATGACCTGCTTAACATGGTCTCCTAAGTATTGACAGACTCCAATTGCTGCTACTGCAGGTTGGGCCACTGATCCTGCTAAGGAGAAAACATCCTTCAATAGGGATTCCATCCTTTTATCTACAGGATCCCTGAGCATCTGAGCATTGTCTACAGGACAAGTCAGGCTATTATTTACGGAGGAAATGGCGGCATCAATAGCCGGTATTCCCCACATTTTAATAAACTTTTCTTCCATCGGATAAAGTGTTGAAAACTTTCTCGGCGGAAAAAAACGTTTGTCTGGGTGATCCCACTCAGAATAAATAAGCTTTTCAAGTAAAGTATGAACAGGAAAATCATGTGCTGCTTGGAAAGGTTTCAGTGACCCCAAAGCAGAAGAGGATTCTTTAGCAGTTTCAGGTATGGGCAACTTAAATGTGGAGCGGACCAATCCAGTGAGGATCTGCACTAAGACTTTCTCCTCTTGGGAAGTCGCAGAGGGTCCCTCTCCACCTGAATCCTCCGAAGAGGAATCATCCATCCCATCCCGATCCTCTGAAAGGGATTCATCTCCTTTATCCCAGAGCTCCTCTGTCTGAGGGTCTTGGGGAACAGAGGAAAGCCTAGTGCGTTTTCTTCCACTGAGTGAAGACGTAATCACGGCCATTAATCTTTCCTCTAGACCATTAATGGTTGAGGAAAAAACCTCTTGTGTAATATATACAGGGGCTGAAGTGCCAGAGGCAGGTGTAGCCCCTGACCCCGATGGCTCTCCCTGGCTAGCCGTCCCTGGCCCATCTTTAGGGGGGGAGGATGCTGCCGACAGGGGGCCCTCAGAACCTGAACGAGATCCCCTAGTGTCTCTGGTTCCTGGGGTGCTTGAACCTCTTCTACCCATAGTGCAAAGCAACAAGGTGTGAGGTATACAAATGAACACTGCCCGCTGAGCGATGTAGTCTGGCTAAAAGCCTTGCTACCCAATGCTCAGTCTGGTGTTACTTCAGTAAATGCTGCCTAGGAGAATGCCTGTGTCCCACCTTACATGCCACCGTCAGCTCTGTGTCTCTCAGAAGGCTGTGTGCACCTGTACAGAGTGCCTTTAATAGCCTGCAGCTGGCCTGAGTGGGAGTCTAAGCACCTGTGCTGACGTCCCGCCCCCTCCTCTACCGCCCCCCCCCCTCGAGTTTTGAAAAAAACGAGCGCTTCCCGCGCTGCCGACTCTCCTGTCATGCTTCCGGAGAAAGGCTGGGGATGGGGGGGGGGGGAGGGAGGGAGGCTGGTAACAAGATCTGCCTGAACGGCTATCTTGAGAGATGGTGGCCATTAGGCTGCAGAGCCCGGGTGGTATAACCACTTTCTAGACCCCTGTGGCCCCTCTCTAGCCTGGGGGGGAACATTCAAACATGAGAAATCCCCCTTTACACCTTACCTGTTTGCAGCCTGCTTGAGACGCTGGGACATAAACAGCGATTACAACACCTGAGACAGAGTCAGCATGTGCAGGTTTGTGCTCTTGGCAGCCCCCGGTGGTCACAATAGGCATAGCATGCATTTACCTTAAAGGAGAAAAGCCACTAGAACTCAAAAATTCTGTGGAATCTCCTCTTACCTTATCCAGCCGCAGGGTACTGTTTACACAGACCCAATCTTCACCTCTCACGGTGGGCTCCGTTTGAAAAAACCGTCAGAGACTGGGGCCCCCATCAGTAGGGGGATCCAACAGTTCTGGGACCGTAAAGCACCTCGCCAGAAATTAGGAAGTTTAAAGCCATTTTCTGATCTGCGGGGTCCAGCTCTCTAAAAAGAGAAGCATTACGGGTAAAACCTCGTTTCTTCGGACACGAGGCCCGGGTACCATTCAATTCGGCCATGAAAAGACACCTTGAATGGATCCGGTTCGCCTGGCTTGCCCCAGTATAGGATCTTAGGATATTCCCTTTGGAGCTCAGCACAGGACATCTTTACACGTCCATCACCTAAGACACTGGCGTAAAAACTGAGGTATCCCTGCAAGGGGGAGGGATTATATAGGGGGTTGAACTTCCTGATAGGGTGTGCCAGTGTCCAATCACCAGTGATACCTATATAACCCATCAGTAATTACTGTGGCTCTGTGTCCCGTGATGTTCGAGAAAGAAACGGCATTTTAATCAAAAGACTAAGACTAAAACTAAATCGAAATTTGTTGCCAAAAAAAAAAAAAAAAAAACCCAAAGGACAATTGTGACATTAAATAGACCCCTCATAATAAATGGCAGTTGATGGTACGTACGTCGCTCTGCAGACTGTGCGCTTGCCTGGCGTGTTTTAACGCGAGCTGCTGCGGATCACTCGTGTACTGGTGAAGGTGCTGGCGGTAGTTGACGTTGCTGGCTTGCTGCTGGCTCCTTTTGGCTTGGATGAATCCTGGTTGGTTCAGGTGTGTGTGGACCTGCGACCTGGTTTCCTCTGAGTGCTTCTTGTACTCGCGGTCGCTCTGAAGTTTGCTGACCTTCATCACATGCTGCGTCTTGGGGTCGTCAGTAATGCTGCGGAAACCGATTTGATGTCCCCTCTCCTTGACAAAGGCTTCTTTGTAACGGAACTGCAGAGAACACAACAATTTCAAGTCAGACATAGTATTACATAGTAGGTGAAGTTGAAAAAAGACACAAGTCCATCAAGTCCAACCTATGTGTGTGATTATGTGTCAGTATTACATTGTATATCCCTCTATGTTGCGGTCGTTCAGGTGCTTATCTATAATATCTAATAGTTTCTTGAAACTATCAATGCCCCCCTGCTGAGACCACCGCCTGTGGAAGGGAATTCCTCATCCTGGCCGCTCTCTACGTAGTTTAAGGTTAACCTCTTTTCTTCTAATTTTAATAAGTGGCCACGAGTCTTGTTAAACTCCCTTCCGCAGAAAAGTTTTATCCCTATTGTGGGGGTCACCAGTACGGTATTTATAAATTGAATTCATATTCAGAGGTTCTCCCCACCAGTGAGTAGATTGCATTCATATTTTTGCCACCCAAATGCATTATTTTACATTTTTCTACATTAAACCTCATTTGCCATGTAGTTGCCCACCCCATTCATTTGTTCAGATCTTTTTGCAAGGTTTCCACATCCTGCTGAGAAGTTATTGCCCTGCTTAGCTTAGTATCGTCTGCAAATACAGAGATTGAACTTTTTACCCCATCCTCCAGGTCGTTTATGAACAAAATAAATAGGATTGGTCCCAGCACAGAAACCTGGGGGACCCTATTACACACCCCTGACCATTCCGAGTACTCCCCATTTATCACCACCCTCTTAACTCGCCCTTGTAGCCAGTTTTCAATCCATGTACTCACCCTATGGTCCATGCCAACGGACCTTATTTTGTACAGTAAACGTTTATGGGGAACTGTGTGAAATGCCTTTGCAAAATCCAGATACATCACGTCTACGGGCCTTCCTTTATCTAGATGGCAACTCACCTCCTCATAGAAGGTTAATAGATTGGTTTGGCAAGAAAGATTCTTCATGAATCCATGCTGATTACTGCTAATGATAGCATTCTTATTACTAAAATATTGTATATAGTCCCTTATCATCCCCTCCAAGAGCATACTATTGATGTTAGGCTAACTGGTCTGTAATTCCCAGGGATGTATTTTGAGCCCTTTTTTAATACTGGTGCTACAGTGGCTTTTCTCCAATCACCTAGTACCATTCCAGTCAGTAGACTGTCAGTAAAAATTAGGAACAATGGTCTGGCAATTACTTGACTGAGTTCCCAAAGTACCCTCGGATGCAAGTCATCTGGTCCCGGTGATTTATTAATGTTAAGTTTCCTAAGTCTAATTCTAATTCTATGGTCTGTCCTCCCTTTTTTACTGTTTACATACTTAAAAGGAACAAAGCATATCCTACTTGTGACAGACCTAGCCAGGACAGATGCTTTTGGAGGAGACTGAATGCAAGCCTCCTGCCCACCGATTATGGGCCCTGGCATTTGGGGGAATGGTGCTCTCTGTGAGCTGTATGCCTGGAGACCCTGGAGGTGGTGTTACTTTGGATTCAGGTCCATATCCCCCCAAGAGACACAGACTCTGGGAACCCTTTATATACCATATTATAAATAGTGACTAATTCATACCGTTAAGACTCATACTGTTAGATGCTAATGTCATCAACTCCAGCTATCTGTCTGTTGTCTTCTATAATGTGTTTATTGTAAATAAGTCTAATGTGCGCTCTTAAAGTGTGGTTCCACTCAAATTCTTAACTTAATCTTACCCCCTTCAGTTAATTGCATAGATGTTCAAATGCCGCACAAAAATTTTTTTATCGCAGTAATTACCTTTATATTGTACTTTATTGTGGCACTTCCTGTCTCTCCTCCCATGGGAGTAGGCGTGTTTATTGCCTTTCCCCGGCGCAGCACTGTCTCCTGGGAGCTTAGTGTCAGGCTTCCCAAGATTCAGTGCAGAAACAATGATCATGTGTGTGAACAAGCTGTGAATGAACAGCATTTACCGGAAATCAATGCTTGTGGGCTTCACATGCCCACAAGCAAGATGGAAACAGCCAGCATCACATTTTTTAAGTTATTCTTTAGTACAAAAACAGACAGAGGCGGAAATATTACACCCAAACTGTGAGTATTATTTTGAGGTTAGCAAAGTGTCTCAATGACCTAAAAAAAAAAAAAAAAAAAGATTGGTCGCCGGACTCCCACTTTAAGAGTCTTTTCACCCATTGTTGTTTGTGTTAATTAACTCTGCTACTGTGTGAAGCTCGGTGACCACAAATCTGTCCAAAAGGTCATGTCTCTTAGTCACCTAGGCTGGATAAAGGATTAGATAATTAGCTCATGTTAATTAGGTTAGGTTTTAGTCATCCTGCTGTATATATTTGTGTGAGATCTCAAATAAAAGGCTATTCCTGATGTACTCCAAGACTGGTGTTGTCTGGTTCTTGGGGGTTCCTATAGCCAGATCCATTGGACTTGTGTTCCAGGACTTAGGAAGCGATATACTGACGGAAGCACTCAAGCAGAGTGTGGGACGTTCCGTCACACTTCTATAGTGTGCACTTGTCTCAATCCAGAGCACTGAGTGTCATTTCTGTCTGCTGCCTCCTTCCTTTGCTATCAGCATGAGTCACTTCTATCACATTTTCCTGATTCCAAGAGGTAAAAAGGTGACAGGAAAGGGAGCTCAGCACACAGCTTGTGATTTACATCCTCCCCTATGTTCCTGTGTGCTGTGTGAAGGGGTGGGGGGCGTCCCTTCCCTCCAATCAGCTCTTACTGAGACCTGCAATGTGTAACTTAAGCTCTCCACCCCCTGCTTTCTAAAAGCTCAGAAATGCTGTGTAAATTCTGGACTTTAAACTCATGTAGAGGAGATAAGACTGCAGATAAACAGGTACAACTATGCAGGAGGAGTTGTTTCATTCCTGTGTATCATCTGAGGCCAGTCGCTTCACTGAGTATATGTGAGGGTTTACAACCATTTTAGCATGTGTACTTATTATTTGGGGTTCCCACTACAAAGGCTTCCTCTTATTTCTTATCTTGGTGACACCAAGGCATGACATTAGTTGTCACCCACACCTGCACACAAGCATCAATAAAAACGTAACAAATGGTTCTAACCTTTCTCCATTTCATCCAAAACTAGAAAAATAGGATGCAGTTGGGCATTAGATCTACCATCTCTTCAGTAAGAACTCCCACTAACCCATCTCATCCATTGGAATCAAACCTAGTTTCATCCCAAATGTTCACTTACATCACTGGCGATCTCTCGGGAGGCTTTGGCGGTTTGGAAGGGAATGGCGTCCAGTCTCAGATCATAACCGCCTGCCCTGGACTGCTCCCACAGCGTCTTGTAGGCTTTCTATTGAGTTACAGGAAAAAAAATCAAACCGTTAAACTATACTGAAGAATTAAAGCTGAACACTGTGCACAAAAAGTTATTTATATATATTTACAGTGTATATATAGCCCTCACTAGCCACAAAGGATATAAATTCCCTTTCTGTGTACCAAATGCCTTTCCATTGACTGTAGCAGTGACATCATCACTGTACTGTTCATAGCCTGTGCAGAGCTGTGGGAGGCGCCCAGCAGGCTCCACCCACTACAGGTTGCTTGTAGAAGACTACAGGAAGGGGCGGAGACAAGACCAGTCACCCTGCACAAGGAGGGAGCAGCAGTGAGCGGTCTTTATTACAGGAAAAGTCTCACACTAGATTGCTGCACAGATCTGGAAGAAATACACAAATCACACCGAGATTCAAGGAAGAATACACAGCACATTGCAATGTATGGAATGTATTTTAATCTGTGACTCTTTTCAAGAGATTTTTCATCACTTTTTGACCCTGTGACATCTCAGTAGAAATAACAGAGGCAGTTGTCACTGGCACAGGAAGGCATGGACAGCATGGGTGGTGAAGGAATAGAATTTCCTGCATTGTTTTTGTTTTTAAATGGGTATCACAGGGATAGAACATCAGGAAAAATCTTCCCAATGGAGTCACAGACAGAAAAAAAAAAAAAAACCTAATGAAAATTGTATTTTTTGGCTATAAACATACACTATATTGCCAAAAGTATTGGGACGCCTGCCTTTACACACACATGAATTTTAATGGCATCCCAGTCTTAGTCCGTAGGGTTCCATATTGAGTTGGCCCACCCTTTGCAGCTATAACAGCTTCAACTCCTCTGGGAAGGCTGTCCACAAGTTTTAGGAGTGGGTCTATAAAAATGTTTGACCATTCTTCCAGGTGCACATTTGTGAGGTCAGGCACTGATGTTGGATGAGAAGGCCTGGCTCGCAATCTCTGCTCTAATTCATCCCAAAGGTGTTCTATCGGGTTGATGTCAGGGCTCGGTGCAGGCCAGTCAAGTTCCTCCACCCCAAACTCGCTCATCCACACTATATTGCCAAAAGTATTGGGCAACCCCTCCAAATCATTTGGTGGAGGGGGGGGGATTATGGCCCCTTAGTTCCAGTGAAGGGAACTCTTAAGGCGTCAGCATAGAAAGAAATTTTGGACAATTTCATGCTCCCAACTTTGTGGGAACAGTTTGGGGATGGCCCCTTCCTATTCCAACATGACTGCCCACCAGTGCACAAAGCAAGGTCCATAAAGACATGGATGAGTGAATTTGGGGTGTAGGAACTTGACTGACATGCACAGAGTCCTGATCTCAACCTGACAGAACACCTTTGGGATGAATTAGATTAGAGACTGCGAGCCAGGCCTTCTCGTCCAACATCAGTGCCTGACCTCACAAATGCGCTTCTGGAAGAATGGTCAAACATTCCCATAGACACACTCCTAAACCTTGTGGACAGCCTTCCCTGAAGAGTTGAAGCTGTTATAGCAGCAAAGGGTGGGCTAACTCAATATTGAACCCTCCGGACTAAAAATGGGATGCCATTAAAGTTCATGTGAGTGTAAAGGCATGTGTCCCAATAATTTTGGCAATATAGTGTAGCTGTCCTTAGCTATGTGCATCCTGTGTGGTAACATCCTGTGATCGCCCACCACTACAAATTTACCGTTAAAAATTTTGGATGCTAAAATATAAAAACCAATATACCATCTCAACAGGCATATTTCAGTAACTCTGTCAAGAATTGATCAATGGTCAGGCTCAATGCACTGAAATGCAAAAAGTGGACACGTTTCCTCAACATGCATTGGGGTCAATAATGAACGCTAAATTAAGGAGGTTTCTGGTGTTTTTGTGGGTACAATGGGCTTTAATAAGTGGTTACTGAGGGATCTGAAAGCTCGTTTTCGCTTAACTCTGACTTTTTCTTGTGCCCGAATTGCCCCCTTATTAGTTGGGAATGTTAGATAATGAGGAACAGAGGGACCCTCATGCAACCTTACTCAAAGGAATAAAATAATGTGAAAAAAAAAAATAATTCTTGAATTTCTACATTTTTTTAATTAATAAAAGTGTATATGAGTTGATTTTTTCATTAATTAGAAAGTATGTGGCTCAGATTTTTATATATTTTTTATTAATTAAAGTCTATGTGAGTTGAATTATTTTTTTTTTCAATGATTAAAAAGTATGTGAGTTGAATTTATATATGTTTTTATTAATTAAATGTATGTGTGTTGAATTTCTTTTATTAATAAGTGTGTGTGTGTGACTTGAATTTTTTATACTTTTATAAATTAATTGTATGTGAGTTGATTTTTTTTAATTGATTTATTCATTAAATTGTACGTGACTTGAACTTTCATACATTTTTATTAATTAGTGCGTATGTGACTTGAATTGGAATATTTTTTTTTATTGATTAAACTGTATGTAAAGCTAAAAATGGTTTTTTTCCTGGCTTTAGATAGAGTGGGGAAACAATAGAACCCTTGCTGAGATTTTATTGCAAAGCTGTGTTATAGAGATTCCCCTCACTTCCTGTCTGGATAACAATAATTTCACCAGACAGGAAATTAGAGAAAATCTGCAACAGAGACAGAGAAAAATAAATGTCCAATAGAGGGTCAAACCTTTTCCTACTTTATTAAAAGAAAAAAAAATGTCTATCTGCTGTTGGAGGCTTCCTATCACCTCTAATCTGCTAAAAATGAATGACACGAAGTGGCGGTTGTCATTGACATAGCTTTGTTTATTAACAAAGCCAGATCATCATGGCACTGGTTTGGTGATCACATGACTTTGTTAGACAAAGAAAACCGTGTCATTTTTTTAAGCAAGTTTTTGCATAACCAGTCTACCTAGTGTCTGGTAGCAGAGCCAGTTTGCATTGGTAAAGTTTTTCCCCTTTTAACCCCTTTTCCTAAACATAGAACAAAAATCAATTGTAAAAACACACAGAAGGGTGCAAACGCCTAGTGCATTGCCACCGCCACTTTTTATTAAATATAACAGTCAAAAACATACTCATGAACAAAAACAGGAACAGGCATATCAAATCACAACTCTAGCCATGAGGTGGTGTCATGTAACCATGTGTGCCAAAGTTGGAAGGTTGACGTGTTTCTGGGGAAATGCCCTCTTTTTCCAAGCGGTTTAGCTCTGAAGAAGGGGGCATGGCCCCCGAAACATGTCATCCTACCAACTTTGGCATACATAGTTAGATTACACGGCTGGAGTTGTGATTTGATTTGATGTGCCTGTTCCTATTTATGTTGGTGTGTAGGTTTTTGACTTTTATATTTAATAAAAAGTGGTGGTGGTGATGCATTACGAGTTTGCACCCCCTGTGTGTTTTTACAGTTTCTTTGGAGATTTCCCAGTATGAGGAGGGCTGAAGTGGGTGAAGCATTACGAGTTGTGACAACTCCGAATGTAATACAGCTTGAGTGCTGAAGTGTTTGATCTTTTCTGTAAATATCAATTGTAATTTGAACCAGCTTTTAATCGCAGAAATGGTCAAATGTATAAAGTTGACATATAAAGGTTTTCTTAATCTGTTTACTTTTGCAGTGAAAAACGGGTAGAAATTTCAAGAAAATGTTCAAAGAAAATTTCAAGAAAATGTTCTGTGTGTATAGTCAGCACTAGAGAGCAAGGGAAGAGACCGATCGGCATTGACGTGTAATCAGGCTACTAGCATGGGATCTTGGTCCCAATGGTACTTACGTCACTTATTTGTGATGCGTTGATTCGAGCCCGTATAAAGTCAGGGTGGTCTGGAGGTAGAGTGCATTGGTGCAGAGATTCCTGATCTCCAGATTTATACAATCTCTGGAAAACACAAACAGAAATCTCATGACAATAAACATGGTAAGGCAATATCATCTGGTGCTACCAAATTGAATCATTCAACATTTTTACTGTACAATGCACAAGCAGAGGTTAGAAAAACTGAAATTCTGCAGGACAAAAATAAGGTTTTATAGTTTTCATTTACGCCAAGATGCTTATATGTGGAAATTTCCGCAAAGGATTAGTAATTCTGAGTTGAAATCAATTTTGTCAAAGTTACTACACTCTTCCCTACTTCTCATGATCTTTATAAATGAGCCGCCTGTGGGCCATAGATACAACAGGGTTATTGACCAATCTAGCCAAGAATCTTACATTTAAGAACAAGATAAAACCAAGATATGCAATGCCATGACTTCTCCCCTGCGCCCTTTTTGGATGATCAAAGTTGCATGTTTAGGAAAAAGTTTTGGGCCAACTTTATTGGATAGTGGTGGGGTCAAGCCTACGTGTCTGGCAGTCCTCTGATGTCTGCTGCACTACTCTGTTCAAAGTTTAAGTGTGGAATATACTATATCATTGGCGACCCATGCATCTTTTTTCATCTACAAGTAAGTTAAAAACAGGTAATCCCTTATTAACACGTGTAATCTCAGTGCTTTCTTTCAACAGTAGCAGGAAGAGGGTCTTACATCACTGCATTGGAGGTAGCTGTTCTTTGCATGAAGCAATCCAGGAGAGTCGGTCACTGCGGTAAACCCTATCGAGCCCGGGCTCTGACGGTATTTGGTCTGTAAAACATAAATCAAGCTGTCAGCATCATAACCAAAGATTTACAACCCAACCACAGCCAAAACTTTCTGTTTAGGAAATAATGGGATCTCTCTTGGCAAATCTGCTGAAGAATCAGGTTTTCAGAAGTTAGATGCTCATCTCTAGACACAGTTGGATAGACACCTGATCTGTGTCCTGTCAGAGACAAATGTTTTGCTCTTGACTTAGCTAGACTTGTACTTTTCCATTGCAGTTTTTCTTCCCTTGTGATACTATGCATTGCAAAATGCTTTTATTAAAAATTGTTATACTACCTTACTGTTACAGTACACTCAGGATCCCAGGCAGGTCCTCCAGAACTCTCAGAAATTCTACCAGGACTTCCAATGATATTAGTAAATCCATGTAAGGACTTCCAATGAAACTCACAGAATCCTGACTTCCATAGTTCCTAGTAATGTTGCTGTTAGAATCCTCTAACAGGGAATTTTGGATCCATCCTTTGAAATGGCTGGTGCTGTATCTTATCACCTGCTACCTGAGAACTAAAGAGCTTTAATAATTTCCTGACAGTTGTCTGTTTGTTGCCACGCCAGATTGACTTGACTATTCTCTCGCCTAGCCTGCCTGAACCTGACTATTGTCATGTAACATAGCCTCTCCGTTCCAGCCACCCTGTGGTAGGGAAATCCTGAGGGCCATAACCTGATGTCAGTGTGCAGTAAAGTAAATCAGGGCCAATAGGGTTCCTGGCCCATCTCTACCATCAGGAGCTCCTGTAAAAACGAACTGATGCCTAGATTCCATGCCATGGATAGGCTTATATCACCTGTCAGGGGGCACTACAACATATACAAGCTACCCAGCAGAAATTGTAATCAGTCACCAATCTGAATTTAAAAAAATATATACAAGTGAAGTCAATGTCTAATAATCTAAAATGTTCCATATCAGGAAGTGGACAATCGACTCCATAAATATGGATGCTGTTGCGCTCTCTTTTCACAGTTAATACAGACCTCACTGATGAGCTCTCCGGCCTTCTTGGCGCCCTCGATCTGTGGAGACCCTGATGCCTCCCAGCCGACTCCCCTCATAAAGTTTAAGTCCGATTTGTAGCGAGTCTGCAGAAGAAGAAGAATGGGATAATTAGGTTTAATAGAATCTCCCCAAAGGAACAGACATCAAACATCATTCCTTCTTTGTAAACCAGAGCCATTGAATAATAGAGAGAACAGGGCCCACTGCGCCAAGTCTGGCACGGGGGGAATAAATATTTATTGTATAATCATTACAGCTGGCTTTCACTCACATATTTATTTAACACTGGTAATGTGCGCAGAAAATAAATGAGATACTGATTTATTATTAATGTCAAAAGCCATAAGATCCCCTTTATCCAGGCAAAGTAGACATTTAAAGGGATATTCCATGTGACAGGTGGTCTCTCACTTAGCCTGTACATTTATTGATTCAATCCAACTATTCTGCACCGTTTCATGTCACTGTCACGGGTCTGAACATAATGGGTAGGCTACCATAATGTGAACTGTCTGTGGTATAGTGAATGGACAGACTGCATTTTCAATATATGGAGTGTCTCATTGATGTCACTGGTCTTTATTGATTGGATAGGCTGCGTTCTCAAGTATCTGAAGAGTCTTGTGATGTCATTGGTCTCTAGTGAATGGATAAGCTGTGTTCCCATGAATCTGAAGAGTCTTGTGATGTCACTGGTCTCTAGTGAATTGATAGGCTGCATTTTCATGAATATATAGTGTATTGGTGATGTCATTGGTCACCAGTGAATGGGTAGGCTGTGTTCTGATAAATGTGAATTGTTTTGGTGATGTCACCAATAGGGATGAAGTTTGGATTCACCCCTAACATGGGTTCAAGGTGAATCCTGCGTGTTCAAGATCTGTGATGCAAGCTAATTTCTGTGCAGATTCACTCAGAATAATTTTTTAAACCACAATGCACTGAGTGGCCTTCGAACTATGGTCAGCGGGTTTAGAATGGCCAATGGCTTTTGGTTAAGCAAAGCCGCTCACTATAAATGTAAGGGGCAAGAAGCAGCCATTGTGTTACTGGATTGGAAGCTGTTGTAGGGGAAGCTGACAAACTGTATAGAGAGAGAGATTAGACTCAGGTAAGCTTCTTTCAGATCATTGGTAAAAACAGGTGGCCAAGCTGTTGTTTTACTGGGGCCCTGGCCACCCACTGGAAATGTAACATAACAGCAGGATGGGGCTGTTCACATGCCTTTTTTGTAGAGTAGTTTGCCTATTAGCCCTAAAAAAATGGCCAGAAAGATCTGCTCCCCTATAGATTTAAATGGGATTTACCTCTGAGTTCGGGTTTGCCAAATTTCAAGCTACATACACCTAACTTCTGGTGAATCGATTCTGGGCAGATTGTCCCATCACTAATTACTGGTCACTAGTGAATGGCTAGGCTGCATTCTCATGAATATAAGTCTCAGTGATTAACTGGTCACCAGTGAATGGATAGACTGTGTTTTCATGAATCTGAAGCATCTCGGTGAAGTCACTGGTCTCTAGTCATTATTCAATAATAAGAATGCGTTCTTATAAATATGAAGAGCCTGAGTGAGGTCACTGATCTCCAGTGAATGGATTGGCTACGTTTTCATGATCATAAAGCATCTTGGTGATGTCATTATTCGCTAGTCAATGGATAGGATGCATTCTCATAAGTATGTAGAGTCTCTGTGATGTCACTGGCCTTCAGCCAATTTAAAGGCTTCTTTCTCATGAATATGAAGCATTTCAAAGAGGTTACTGGTCTCTAGCCAATGGATAGGCTTCGCTCTCAACTTTAAAGTGTTTGGTGATATCACTGGTTTCTAGGAATGGTTTGGCTGAGTTTTCATGAATATAAAGCATCTCAGTGATGATGTTGGTCTATAGCCAAGGAAAAAAATTGTGTTCTCATGAAAATGAACCATCTTGGTGATGTCACTGACTCTAGCCAATGGATAGGCTGTGTTCTCGTGAATATGAACCATCTTGGTGATGTCCCTGACTCTAGCCAATGGATAGGCTGTGTTCTCATGAATATAAGGCGTCTTGGTGATGTCACTGATCTTTAGTGAGCAGATAGGCTGTATTCTTATGAATATGAAGTCTCTAGTTAATGTGTAGGTTGTGTTCCCAGTGATGGTCTCTAGTTAATGGGTAGGTTGTGTTCCCAGTGATGTCGCCGGTCTCTAGCCAATGGATAGGCTGCATTCTCATGAATATGAAATGTTTCAGTGATTTTAGTGGTCTCTGAGGAATGGGCAGTTTGCATACTCATGAATATGAGGCGTCTTAGCAATGTCACCCATCTCTAGTAAACAGGTGCTCTTAAAATACATTCTCCAAACGTGGGAAAGCCGTAAAGGAGAAATCTTGTGGTAAGTTGCAATTTCCAGCTAGATTGGAAGTGTGTGATATCCATTTTTCAGCACGATATACTTTCAATCCAAGATGATTAGAGATATAAAGAGCGTCTTTGATCTGTATTAATAATTTAATTGGATCTTATTCATTTTCCATGCACATCAAACCTCAGAGAGTGAAGCTGTTTGCATTTGTTCACACGACACTTCGGTAAATAATAAATCATGTCTGATATGAGAGAGAGACCTCAAGTGAATTAAGCGAGCTTGTTTCTTCCCATCAAGAATTCCTTGTGTTGTATTATTTTCACAGAGCTTAATTAATAATGGGGACGCTAATCACTTCACTCCTGCGCTATGTAAAGTGTCATCTCGCTGCAATTACAGGACCTTATTCCTGCTAATAAACTCAATGCCGACAATTGCACACTAACATAATTCAGCGGGGCGAACTTTTAGCTGTCATGCTTTGTCTGTTCCAGGGCGTAACGCACTGAAATAGTTAGGGAACAAGTCATTAAAGTGGAGTAAAAAGTAAAAGTGTCCCACTTTCCTAACTATTGCGAAACAAAGTTCTGACAAAGTCATTTAAGATTAACCTGTTCTAATAAACTCACATTCTGATATTGAAGGCCGAACACAATTACATAGTGCTGTGAGTGCGAAGGATGTAATGGGATTGGTGCAGTTGTCTCAAGAAAAAGAACAGAGTTTGTAAGTAATACTTATTATTAAAGGGTCAGTCCACCTAAAAATAATATTTCATTGTCAAATCACCTAACAGTCTATGCTATCTTCCAGGGACTGCTTGTGCTGAGTACCTGGGTCTGCACACCTGTTGGTCCATTATGAGGGGTCATGTTATGGTCCATTATGAGGGCTCACCATTCCTATGCTGAGTTCCTGGGCCTGCACGCTTTATCTCCCCATTATGAAGGGTTACCACTTTCCCTGTGCCGAGCTCCTGGTTTTCAAACCTGCTGTGCCTATTATGAGGGGATCCCACCATCCCTGCACTGCGTTTCTTGGTCTGAACACTTGCTGTGTCCATTATGAGAGGTGCCCACCGTCCCTGTGTTGAGTTCCCAGGTCTGAACACCTTCTGTTCCCATTATGAGAGATTCCAAACTTTCCTGTGCCAAGTTCCCAGGTCTACACACCTGCTATGTCCATTAGAAGGGCCTTTATTATCCCTGCACAGTGTTCCTGGCTTTGCACACCTGTTGTGCCCATTATGAGTATTCCCCACTATATATGCATTGAGTTCTTATGTCTGTACACCTGCTGTGCCCATTACTAGGAGCCCCAACTATCCCTGCACTTTGTTTCCAGAATCTGCACACCTGCACGTATTGTAGGGGCTCTATATAGGATGGCATTTCTGCTGTGGAGGAGGTTCTTTATGGAAAGAGTAGTTGAGCTGTGGAGAGGGTTCTAGTTATTGAAAGAGTAGGTGAGCTTTGGAAAGAGTTCTTTATGGGAAGGATGGTTAATCTGTGAAAGGGGTTCTTAGGAAATGTTACGTCTTAGGAAATAGGAAATGTAGCTGACTGTGGAGGGATTTCCTTATGGGAAGTTTAGTTGAGCTGAAGAGCTTAACTAAATGATAAACATAGTGAAGCTGTGGAGAGGTTTCTTTATGGGAAGAATAGTTCATATGTGGAGGTGGTTCTTTTTTATAATAGTGGCTACTCTCATTGATGAAGCTTGAGGGGTCGCAGGGGTTGACCTCCTTTTCACATTACATTGTGTCACTGAAGAAAAGCACTTGCCGTCACATCCTGCATAGGTAATTTAGTAAACTCAGAGGGCCGGGGGCCTCTGAGTTTCCAGTTTCACCTACACTGGCTGACAGGGGGGCCCAAGTCAACTTTTGCATCAGAACCCACAAGCTTCAAGCTATGCCTCTGGTTGAGCTCTACTGTTGGAGCTTCTGAGAGACTTAATTTATCATACATGTGCCTTTGTTCAACCTAGATAATGTAACTGATGGTCATGATCCCACCTCCACCATATACTGTACACATGACACATCTTCCCTTGCTGTGATTACCTGCCTTAAGCTGAGCTTTCCTTGGTTAAATTTAGTGTTTGCAGCTAGGCTGTAACCAGCCTGAGCTCTGTTTATGTTTTATGTTTCTGTGTTCATTTGGTTACTCCTAAACTCAGAGTTATCTCCAATAGTTAGTGCGAGAAATAACAATGTATTGAATTATTAATATATATCTGCCTTAGACATCACTGAGGGTTTTATTCCAGTGATTTGGGCTGAGGGAATAGATACGTATTTGGCGAAATCTTCGAGAAGGGTACTTCCCTACCAGGCTTTTGCTTAGAGAGGATGTCTTTGCCTGAGCCAAGGACCAAGAAATCTAAGGTGGCCTATGCTAAGACTTGGAAGATCAAGAAGGTAAATGCTTGTTGGAGCATCTTCAAAGGCACCTACTATGCAGAATTGTGTCTGGGAGAATTTAGGGAAAGCAGCTACCAGATGCACATGGCATGAAGACCTCATTACTCAACTCTTTAAGGTACTTGTGACTACGCTCCTAGAGTCAGAGGACACATTCCAATAGGAGGCTGCTACTGCAGTATCTAGGGCCACCGATAGAGGTATAAAGCATCCATTGTAACAGGGAGCCTGCTACTGTTGAATCTATGGCCACCAATAGTCGCTCTTTTAAAGGAAACCTTTGTAACTGGGAGGTTTCTACTGAAGGATCTAGGGTCCCCATTAACTTTGATATTTCCGGAAGGCTGCTACTAGAGAAGTTAAAGCCACCAGTCATTTTAATCGCTGATATAATCAGGCACAGAATAGTTTGCTATTTTTGAGCATCCTGTATAAATCAACAGTTCCTACTGGGTTGAGTGCTACACTTCCATTTTATAAACCAGTGTACTGTGTAGTGTGTACCTCGCTCTGCAGTTGGTGAGCCCTCTTGGCCCACTGGAGCTTCATGTCCTCTGGTTCTGCTGTGTAATGGTGGAGTAGCACCTTGTAGTCCTGGTCACTGGCCAGCGCCTGGGCTCTCTTTGCATGGACCAGGTCCAGCATGTCAGAGGAGAGGTGGTACTGAGATCGGTGGTGCTGGGAATCCAGTTTGTACTCGCGCTCGCTTTGCAACTTGGCAACACGAAGGCAATGCAGCATCTTGGGATCATCCAGAATGCTCCGAGAGCCAATAAGCTTTCCTTTCTCCGAGATGTATTCGTGTCTGTATGTGTACTGTGGAGGAAGATCACAAACATCACATTACACTCACCCCAGCAGAGTATCTTTATATGGAGTTCTAGAAATGGGAGCATCAATAAAATTAATTCCTTTCTTTTAATTTTTTTGTTGGTGTTCATTAATAGATAATCACAAAGCAGGGTGATGACTACATTGGCTTGCTGACATGCTTTCACTGTCCAATCAGCAAGCTGGGATGGGTTGGTAACCAAGTTGTATTCTTCAAAATGAGGTGGAAAAAAGTGAAGTCACCAATCTGACTATGTTGTCTGGATTACAAGACTGGCTAAAGAAAATTACAAAAACTATGGGGAATCAAGACAATTCTCAGATACAAAATATTTCAGCTTCATATTTAGTGGTTTAAATGGAATTTAATTAATGTAAATATTATTAGGGGATTATATATTTATATGCTCACTGCACAGACTGCTTCCTGCTTAGTGTTCCTACACAGTGACTGTGCTTTACTGCTTTTCTCCAATCACTTTCTCGGATATACAGATGACCACTAAATAGAAAACTTACAAACCAGTATACATAACACAATAATGAAAACATGGAGCAGCTAGAGAGTGACAAGAAGAAACCAGGTCAAGATTTTTCCAGCTAAATGTTACAATTGTAGACGTGTACTGAACGCATGCTAGATTTTTCCTTCTTTTTCGCCATGTTGTACTCACATCACTAGCGATTTTACCCGAGGACTTGGCAGTTTGGAACTGGAGTGCATCCATGGTCAGCTTGTGGCCCTGAGCCCTCGCATTGAGCCAGGATTCTCGATATTTTATCTGTCAATAGAGTATGTGAGCAATAATCAGATACAGCAGTACAGTCATTTAGTAAACACAACTTAGAAAGAATCTGGGTTTCCCTATGTATGCATTGATGTGTAACCAATGTAGATCAGAGGTCCCAACCCCTTCCTATTGCCAGCCAACTTAGGTATCCTTGGGCATGGGATGCAAAAAGCAGACCAGTGCTCATAGACCACCTCGCACTCTGCCCCCACTGCTGTCAGGAAAACCTACCAAGGGAATCCATGCAAGTGAAACAAGAGTCCAAGCCCAAACATTGCACGGAACAGAGAAGGCAATTGGTGGGGTCTAATCCATCTGACAAGTACCCCATTTTGAAGTCTATGAATGACAGGACATACAAGCCACTGGGAGAAACACCTGTGTGCAATAGAGGAAACGTATTCAAAACACCTGGCCAATTGAATACCTTGTATTAGCTGGAGAGAAGAAAAGAGGTGGCATATAAACAACTGGAGAACCAGAACTGGTTTCCCATCATTTCTGTACTGTGTTCCCAGGTAGCACACCAGCTGCACCCATTATGAGGGTTTCCACCATCTCTATGCTGAGTTCCCAGATCTGCACACCTGCTGTGCCTATTATGAGGGATTCCTCCTTCCCTGAACTGAATTCCAAGATCTCCACACCTGCTGTGCCCATTACAAGGGGTTCTCATCAACCCTGTATTGAATTTCTGGATCCGTACATCTGCTGTGCCCATTATGAGGGGTTCCCTCCATTCCCGCACTGAGTTCAGGGGTCTGTACTCCTGCTGGGCGCACTGTGAGGGGTTCCACATCCTTGCGTTGAGTTTGTGAGTCTGTACCCCTGCTGTGCCAATGAGAAGCTCCCACTATCCCTGTGCTGAGTTCTCAACATCCCTGCTGGATTATTTAATAATTTCATACTATGGGAGAATGTAACAGGAGGATCTAGGACATTCAAAGAAATACCTCATGGGGGGTGTAGGATACACCGAGCTGGGCAGAGACACCAAAAATTCCCAGGTGGACAGGAGTAGATCTCATCCCACTGTGGGAGCATCCGAAGACATATAAGAAGCCAGGGGCTTAGTCAGTCCACCAATTTTCACTTGTAACTAAATGGAATCTTTAGAGGGACTGACCCTTTATATCTGAATGCTCTCAATGGATGTATTATGAACTGTTATAATACAAAAATTTCTGAGGTTGGCTCACTCACATCGCTGAGATTGGCAGCATTGAGTTTGGCACGGACGTGCTCCGGTAATTCCAAAACGGTGGTGTAATGATGAAGAATGTCTTCGCCGGCTGCTTTATAGAGTCGCTGGAAAGGAAATAATATTGTTAGTAAATAATGTCATCTCTTACATGTAATATAATAGGACTGGGTTCCCCTTTCCTCCCTTATCAATACACAAATCACAAAAAAGAAAAAAAAAAAAACCTTTTTGGTTTTCAGACCCATTTTAGACCCATTGATATAGTCAGTAGGTCACTGTGCAGGCAGATTATGGCTGCTGTGAGGGGCCGGCAAGGTGTTGTATATAGCAGGTAAAGGGCCCCTTTTTATGCCCCCTCTGGGTTGTTGTGCTATTTCTAGGTTGGCACCATAGTTTTTGAAGAGGGATCTACAGTAGTTGAGTTTTGGAGGTTGAGAGAAGTTAGAGCATTTGGTGGAGTGAAATGAAAATGTTAGCTTGCCCTAGTGGGATAGTGGGGGCTGGTTTGAAAACATGCAAAGGCCTACTGTGCAGTTTTCCCCTTTGGGACCATTTCCCCCAGAGTGGCAGAGCCAAGAGAGCTGGAAGCCTTAGTGGAACAGGACTTGGTTCCAGACAAGAAAATATTAGTGGTCTAGTTTAGGAGAGTCAGCCTGTTGTGGAAAAAAGGGTCATCCTGTGGTGCCATGAGCCAGTAATTTAGGACCCTCATTTTACGTGGGCCCAGGTATTCTTCTGGACTCTCTCAAAGACTAGATCTGAAGCCATCAGAAGCAGAGGGGCCTCTCCTGTGTGTGTATGGATGTTTACCAATAAGGACTGAAGGCCATGGAGTATGAACCAGAGTGGTGGTGACATTTAGGTATTGAACCCTCTATCACCTAAAATGTGCAGTAGGCCATGTGGCAGGAACTGGATTAACAGCCAACCCAATGTAAATTGGGCTGCCATTCAAAATGACTGGCACCACAACACAGTTATCTGGACATTATAGAGCGTGTGGTAAAATGTACATCTTATCCCATGTTACCGCAATACAAAAATGTGCACTATACAGTATTACTAATTTTTGAAAATTAATATTATTAATAAAAATTTTCTCAGAGGCCCAACGATTGGTGGGAATCTGGTGGTACCTCTTACCTCATTGGTTATCTTGTTGCTGAATTTGGCATGCAGAAGGTCCACAGAGTCAGTGATTGTCGTGTATTTCAGGTGGCAGGGCTGTTGTCGGTATTTGGTCTGCAGTTCGAGAGATAAGAATTGGAAGAGTGAAGCCTTCAGTTTAATCAGTTTAATGAAGTTTAATCAGTTTATAGTTTGACTTCCCTGTTCCACCCCTCCTTCCTATTCAACATGCTAATGACATTTTTAAATAAAACATTTTTCGATTTTCACTATATACTTTAAGTTAGACCCAGGGATGCCAGTAACTTTTTTTTTTTTTGCTGTGATTTTCTCTGCTGTCCTGATACACAACAGAATTTGAAGATTCCCTCTTAGACAGTTGTCAGTGAAACAGTTCAGCTCTCAAACCTGTACAACAAAAGCAATTTAGTGTGGACAAGAGAGTCCCCACCAAATTTTTACCATTTTTCCAGCAAATCATAGGCTATATTATAGTGCTACTCTTTTCTGCCCCCTGGATTAACGAGGACTATGTCTTTTTTTCCTGCTAGAGCGCTCTGCATTTTTATTTTTATTAATGAAACATATTTTTATTTTTTACTTATTTTATTTTTATTTTTTTCTGGGGACTCTCTTGTCCACACCAAATTTCTTTTGCTACATAGCTCCTTTTGCTACATTGGGCAGGAACCCCGTCTTACTATGACGAACCGGTTGATACTGTATTTATTTGGTGAGGGTGGATTTTAGGACTTTTTTACCTCCTCTTTTTTTGCTCAAACCTGTACAACCTCTATGGACCAGAGCGATTTTTATATTTTTGTTATGGGCCTTATTGTCTGCAATAACTTTTTCATCATTTAAGATAAGTTATATATATTTATTTTTAGGACAAAAAAAAGTCTCTCTTGGCTATACTGTCTTCCAAAAAGAATTTTCTTTTTTTATGCAATCCACAGACAAAAAAGGTTCAAAAACAGAAAAATACACACTTTGGTCGGTGTTAGTTAAAAAAAAATGTTGTTATTGTAGATTAAAAATATACACTTTACTCTAAAGTTTGTCCTGTTGAAAAGTTACGTAAAATTGTTATTTTGAGATGAAGCATTGCAGAGTAATTTACAAATTAAATAAAAGGGTCTTTTTTTTAACCTTTGAAAATTTAATGACCATAAAAATGAAAACACAAAAATAGTAGAATATAAAATAGTAGAATATAAAAATCAGCATGAAAATAAAAGTTATGGGGCGGAAGGAAAGAAGGAGTTAACTGCGTTAACAAGGACTGAATGGGGTAAAAGTAAGAGGTAAAAAGGGGTTAAATAGGAAGACATTTTAAGTTATTTATTTTTATTTATTTTTTACTTGTTAAGTTACTTTAGCCCTTGTTCACACCTGTGCAATTTTTCATGCAATTTAACAGTTCCAAATCGCGACAAGTAACACCCCATTGCTGGCAATGGAAACCTTTCAATCACCGCGACTTATGTCGCAGTGACTTATGGCGCATACATACAGTCAGACTTTTCGACCGGACTTGTCCGACAGACGCCGACGGACCAAATCCGGCGGACAATCCGATCGTGTGTGGGCTTCACCGGACCTTCAGCGGACTTTTCCAGTCGCAAATCTGACGGACTTTAGATTTGGAACATGCTTCAAATCTTTACGTCGTAACTCCGCCGGACCCAGAAATCCGCTCGTCTGTATGCTAGTCCGACGGACAAAAACCCACGCTAGGGCAGCTATTGGCTACTGGCTATCAACTTCCTTATTTTAGTCCAGTGTATGTCATCACGTACGAATCCATCGGACTTTGGTGTGATCGTGTGTAGGCAAGTCCGGTCGTTAGAAAGTCTGTTGAAAGTCTGTCAAAAGTCTGTCGAAAGTCTGTTGGACGGGCTGTAGCTGAAAAGTCCGACCTTGTGTACGCGGCATTAGAAAAAGGTTCCTGCCCTACTTTTTCCAATTTCATTGCGACTTGCATAGACTTCTGTTATACAAAGTCACAAGCCGCAATGAAATCAGGAGGTACAAATTGCACTGATGTGCGGCTTTGATATCGAGCTGAAGTAGCACGATTTCAAAGTGTCACTGGTGTGAACCAGGGTTTAACTGACATCATATGCAGATTAGAGTCCATCACTTTGATATGCAGATGAATGCAACAGATAGATAAAAAGATCAGCATTACTTTGTACCTCTTTATCTCTGCCTAAACATTGTTTATAAACGCTGTATCAGACGGTCATTTTTTTTTTGACAACTGCTGTATTTACACAGCAATTCTCAGCTGTCATTTTGACAGCTGGGTAGAGAGAGCAGCATCATGGTGGAAGGACAGGGCATACTATAACTGCCCTTTGTACATTTTTGAATTTTTTTGGGACATTTGTAGCAAACCCAGTACTGCTTAAAATTTTGGATGTCCTATCACTTTCTATTAAAGATACAGTGATCACCAGTACAAATAGAGAGGGTGAATATCCCCAGCGGGGACACAGGCAAAACTAAAACCCTGACGGGTTCTAAGCTTTCACCACGTCATAAAAAAGTACAAAAAAAAGTTCTAGCTTTAGATATAATCACAAGTAAAATCATTACCTCGCTGATCAGGCCAGATGCCCTCTTCTTTTCCTCAATGTCCAGAGCTCCTGGGATGATGCAGCCCACACCTCTCATAAAATTCAGGTCAGACCTGTACCGGTTCTGCCAACCAGAAGATCAAAAATGTAAAAATAAATTGTTACATTGTATGGTTAAAAAAGAACTTGCATTTGGAGCATTAAAAGAGAAGTATGGGTTGGGTTTTTTTTCCATATTCATACTTGCCTAGGTGGATGCAGCATCAGTCCAATGCTGCATCTGTCCCCCCCCCGGCGTCTCTGCACTGAGAACCGAGCGATCGAACACTGCCGATCACCCGGTTCTGGCAGCTCCCCGAGCAGAGAGCTGGCGACTATCAGCAGCTCTCCGCTGGGATGTGGAGGGGCGGGGAGCGCCCAGATCAGTCTCTCAGTGGCTCGCTGAGAGGCTGAACGGGGTGTCAGTCCAGGCACCTGGCGGATCCAGACTCCCATTGTCGTGATGATGCGGGGGCCTGGACTGAAAACCGTGACGTCAGCAGAGAGCGGACTTCAGCCCACTCTCTGCTGAAAATGGGTCACAGGAGTGCAAAACGAACTGCAGCCCTGTGATCCATAGGAGAAGCCCAGCCTAAACAAGCTTTGGCTATACTTCTCCTTTAAGCTGGGCTACCAACTCATACCTAAAGGAAACCCATACTGGAGATATCTTCAAGTGATGTACAGTTGTCACAAAAACAGCTATCCCCATTGGAAGATTTCCCCTCTATTTTGGTTCTGGTGGCAACTGTAAAAGTTTGGATTTCCCCATCACATGACCAGGGTCACCAGGAGAAATAGAATGGGGGAGCCCAGAAAGCCATGAAGCCTTAATAAGTAAGAAGAGTGCCACACCAAAGGTCAAAAAGTCTTTTTATTAGATATTAGATCCAATGTGTTTTAGGGTGTCCGACACTTCCTTTTCATCCGGGTTTATGTATTATATAACCTAAGACATGGAAGCACTCAACTAGAATCTGATAATAGTTATATGTAAAAAAATACTACCACCAGCAGTTTCTCTGCGCTGCACAGACCGCTGGTGGTGGGAAATAATTATATATATATACACAACTATCATCACAATGCAGTTGCATCCAGACATTTTTGAGGCTATATAATATGTAAGCCCTGATAAAGGGAGTCTGAACCCTCGAAACGGATTGGCTTTCTTATTCCACTATCTAATGAAAAAAAATGTTAGACCATTGCTGTGATATTCTTATTGCTTCTTATATATTTGAACGTCTCTCAAGAACCCCCTCATTTTGGGGGCGCTGGAAGATGTGAGCATCCTGACCAAAGCTTGACCAATAGGATGGTCTCACAACACTGGATATTATTAATAGGAGATCTAAGGCCTCGAGCAATAAAACCTGACAGAGGGTCTAACCCTCCTCACTAGTTTTTCCTAGGGATCTACTTTACCTATTCACCTCAATATCTCTATGCTGATATGACTGCCAATGACAGGTATGAATTATATGCATTTTGTGGAGGATTAAAGCATTTTTTAGGCTAACACTTCATATTCCTGATATGTACCTGCTGTACCATGTACTTGTATGAGAAAGTCTCCTGTTCTCTTTGTATTGCTTCCTTTATGTGAAATCCATGGTGTTCAAGCTAGTCCCTCTGCTTTCCTAATAAAAACTGACCACACTAAGCAGGAGAGCACACCTTGGTCAGTTCTCTAGCTATGCTGGGAACACAGCCTGTTCTCCTCCAATGATAAGACTTGTCCTGACATGCCCCTGATGCACAGTCATTCATTGGCAAGCTCAGTGTACTGCTGCTTCTCCTCCCCCACCTCTTATGCATCTGAGAACAGACGGAATATGGTCACTTATAAAAAGGGAAAAAGGGTATTTTTTTTTTTTTTTTTTTTTTATATCAATACACAAATGTTTTGCCTTTAATCTATATTTTAAACTGAATGGGCTGTTTTACAAGGTGATCATTTAAAATCATTTTAATTGGGGGTAATTTGAAAGATCAATTTAAGCTTTTTTGTGTTTTTAAAGCGGAGTTCCACCAATTTTTTTTTTTAAGTTTAAGCTACAAATACTGCAGCTGCTGACTTTTTAAATAAGGATACTTACCTGTCCAGGGCGCCCACAGTGTCGACACCCAAAGCTGATCTCTCCCTCGGCTCTCGGGTGCTGCCGCCGCCATCTTCGGTAAGGGAATCAGGAAGTGAAGTCTTGCGGCTTCACTTCCTGGTTCCCAACTGCGCATGCGCGACTCGCACTGCGTGATACCACTGGTCCCTGCTGTCTTCTGGGACCTGTGTGTCTCCCAGAAGACAGCGGGGGGGGGGGGGCGGTGAAGGAGCCGGAAGTGGCGTAGGTATTCGGGTATCTATGCCCGGAAGTGGGAGCAAAATACCTGTAATAGACAGGTATATGCTTCCCCCTCCCCCTGAAAGGTGCCAAATGTGACACCGGAGGGGGGGAGGATTCCGAAAAGCGGAAGTTCCTTTTTTGGGTGGAACTCCGCTTTAAACCTAAACAATTTAATTTAAATATATTCATGACCAGCCACAAAGGATATAAATTTACTTAATGTTCACCAAATGCCTTTGCAAATCAAGATATTACCTTGTAAAAGTAGCAGTGACATCATCACTGTGCTGTACATAGCCTGTGCAGAGAGCAGAGCTGTGGGAGGGGCCCAACAGGCTCCACCCACTAAAAGCTTCCTGCAGAAAACTACAGGAGGGGGCGGAGACAAGACCAGTCACCCTGCACAGGGAGAGAGAGCAGCAGTGACCGGTCTCTATTACAGGAAAAGTCTCACACTGGATTACTGCACAGATCTGGAAGAAATACACAAAGCTCACCGAGATTCCAGGAAGAATACACATGGCTCTTTTATGTAGAGAATATAGGCTGCAATGGGCTTTAAATGGCTCCTGTGGGTAACAGAAGCACCTTTCAACTATCCTACACCTGTTCTTGTGTTCATTGGTAATCTAAGTGCTAACCCTAAGGTTCCCTTTCACACATGCGGACCGTTTAGGTCCACCTGTAAGTTTTTTAGGCGGACCTGAAAGGATGCTCCATACAGTTTTATGGATCGACGAATGTCAGCGGCGACATGTCCGCTGACCTCTGATATGCACCGAACCGCTAAATTCAGATGGATGGAAACCCTATTTTCCATCTGTCTGGCGGATCGGACAGAGAGACCATTTTTCATACGATCCCCCATGGCGGAGAGCGGAGATCTGACAGGTCCGTCTCTCCACAGTGAACAGAGACAGACTTGTCATCCGCCAGCTCAGCGGGGATCAACGGAGCGATCTCTGCTGAGCAAACGGAGTCCATCAAAAACGGACATTATGTGTGAAAGAGCCCTAAAGAAGACCCTAACCCTTGTTTATAAACAAAGTCAAGTGACCACTATGACAGCACTTTCTCGGAAATCACATGACTGTTTACTAACAAAGCAATGTCACACGGTGGCAGGGCCTCACAGTCAGGAGTGCTCCATACTTCTACGTTTTTTTAATGGTCATTTCAAATCTTGAAATTAGAGGTCAAATTCTGACAACATTTTGGAAAATAAATTTGCTTTAAAATCAAGTCATCTGATATTTCTAGGCAGGAAATAAAGACGTTTAATATTTTACTCAATTTGTTTAATCCCAGTTGCTGTAAACATACCTCGCTCTGCAGCTCGTAGGCTCTCTTAGCAGACAGTAGCCGCAGGTCGTCAGACATGGTCGTGTAATGGTGGAGCAGGTGCCTGTAATCCTGATCGCTGATCAAAGCTTGGGCCTTCCTTGCGTGCACCAGGTTCACCATGTCCATTGGTAAGTGGAACTGGGAGCAGCTCTTCTCGAAGCCTTTCTTGTACTGAACCTGTGCGGAGATATGGCAGTGCAGAGTCACAATTCAGAGGTTTTGAGAAGAAGCAGGGCAGCTTGACTGAGCTGAGGCACTCATTGAGACTTGGCCTTGACCAAACAGTCCTTGTGACTCTCTGTATCATACAGGAAGCATTCATTTTACAGACTTCATTATTATTATTATTATTATTATTATTATTCAGGATTTATATAGCGCCAACAGTTTACGCAGCGCTTTACAATATAAAAGGGAGACAATACAGTTATAATACAATACAATAGGATTAAGAGGGCCCTGCTCAGACGAGCTTACAATCTAATAGGGTGGGGCAGGTGGTACAAAAGGTTGTAACTGTGGGGAATGAGCTGTTGGAAGTGGTAGGAGATTAGTTGGAGACATTATAGGCTTTCCTGAAGAGATGAGTTTTCAGGGATTGCCTGAAGGTAGCAAGAGTAGGGGATAGCCGGATAGATGGAGGTAGCGAGTTCCAGAGGATGGGAGAGGCTCTGGAGAAATCCTGGAGACGAGCATGGGAGGAGGAGATGAGAGAGCTTGAAAGCAGGAGGTCTTGAGAAGAGCGGAGAGGTCGATTTGGGCGATATTTGGAGACAAGATTAGTGATGTAGCTTGGGGCAGAGTTGTGAATGGCTTTGTATGTTATGGTTAGAATTTTGAATTTAATTCACTGGGTGATTGGGAGCCAGTGTAGGGATTGAAGTAGAGGGTTGGCAGACACTGAGCGGTTGGTAAGGTGGATAAGTCTGGCAGCAGCATTCATGATAGACTGAAGAGGGGATAGCCTATGGAGCGGTAAGCCAATGAGAAGGGAGTTGCAATAGTCAAGGCGAGAGATAACAAGGGAGTGAATGAGGAGCTTGGTGGTTTCATTTGTTAAAAAAGGGCGAATTTTAGAGATGTTACAGAGGTGAATTCTACAAACTTTTGACAGCGATTGGATTTGAGGCTGAAATGACAAGTCAGAGTCTAGGATTACACCTAGTACCCTGGCGTGAGGGGAGGGACTGATGGTTGCATTGTTCATTTTGATGGAAAAGTCATGGAGGGGGGCACGGGCGGGGGGGAATATTAATAGCTCAGTTTTAGAGAGATTTAGTTTAAGGAAGTGGTGCGACATCCATGCTGATAGTTGGTACATCATGGTATCTGAAATCATGTTTTCAGTGGTAGTGTTCTACAAGCTGATAGGTAGGAGGAGTGGAACCTTAAGCCCGCTTAGAAGAGAGAGAGAGCTCAGAGTGGGGGTCACTAGTGTGATGATATTCACTAGTAGTGAAAAGAGCAGAAAAGAGTAGCTTTAGGGGAAGACATGAAGCTGTGGCCCACTGGTTGCCAGTCACAGGTCTTGTCCTACCAGCTGCCCCTCCTGCCCACCCCTTGTGCCAGATGTAACAATGTGTAAATAACTTATAATAACAGCTTCTAAATGGTGCTGTCCTTCCACTAAAGTGAACCTGTGCTTAACCCATTACGAGCAAGAAATAGGTTCACCTAAATGCCAGCATGCCAGGTGCTCTGTCTGTTAGAGAAAAGGGTAATATGCAGTACTCCTCAGTATGGGGAACATGCGACTTACCCACACAATGCATCACTCAGTGACAGAGTGGCCAGTTGCCCATTGGGGGGTGAGTAAAAAATCCTCAGCCCCGCATAAGCTCTCATCAAAGTGACTTAGAACTTACACCAATCTTCTAATCAGGGTAACAATAATGAGTAGAACCTGTTTTGACTTTGATTTACTTTACGGTGGAGAAACAGGCACCTTGGCTGAGCTGAGGTATCTTTTGAGACTTGGCCTTGACCATGTCCCGCTGACCCTCCCCATTCTATGGGACCCCCTTCTTCAATAGGCAGAAGATGTTGGTAGGTGGCCAGAGAGGGGGGTGACTTACCTCACTGAGCAGAGAAGAGGCATGGACAGTGTGTGAGAGGTTCAGGTCATCCTCCAGTCTCCGAAGACTGATCACCTTTCCTTTAGACTTTTCAAAGTCCGCCTTATATTTATACTGAAAAAATAAATCAGAACACATCACTAAATACATTTCTTAAAGCCCATGAAATTTTAAAATGATCATTCATCGGCACTGCAAGGGTTATATGCTTGTTTAGTCTTGTTTAGAGAGATCTTGCACTTTAATTTACCTGATCCTCAGTTCCCCCAGCAGATGACACTCCGCTGGTGGACTGTTCCTTGACGTCATGTCCAAGGAAGGGCTATGTACGTTTGAAGCAAGGTTCATAAAGACACGGATGAGCGAGTTTGGGGTGGAGGAACTTGACTGGCCTGCACAGAGTTCTGACCTCAACCCCATAGAACACCTCTTTGTGATGACTCAGAGCAGAGACTGCGAGCCAGGTCTTCTGGTCCAACATCAGTGTCTGACCTCAAAATGGGCTTCTGGAAGAATGGTCAAACATTCCCATAGACACACTCCTAAACCTTGTGGACAACCTTCCCAGAAGAGTTGAAGCTGTTATAGCTGCAAAGGGTGGGCCAACTCAATATTGAACCCTACGGACTAAGACTGGGATACCATTAAAGTTCATGTGTGTGTAAAGGCAGGCGTCCCAATACTTTTGACAGTACAGTAAAACCTTGGTTCGAGAGTAACTTGGTTTGAGAGCGTTTTGCAAGACAAGCAAAATTTTACAAAACTGTGACTTGATATACAAGCAATGTCTTGATATAAGAGTAGCGTCATTTCACAACTGAGTATAAAAGAGAAGAGAGGCGCCTCTAAGTGTAGTAATATGGTTACATTTAATGAAGGTACAACATTTAGAAACTCACATGGTTGATGATTAAAACAGACACATCTAAGTATGCAGGCATCCGGGGTAAAGCTGTCCACAGAACATCCTCCACACTGCCATAGACGTCGTCCCTTCCATGCTGCGCTCCACGAGCGCTTCAAGCCTCGTTTTTAGATCGCTCTACTGCAGGGTAGTCTTCCCGGTCACGATTGCAGACTGACAGTGGTGAGAGCGGGTCTATGTGAAGCGCTTTACCCCGGATCCCTGCATATTTAGATGTGCCTCTTTTGATCATCAACCATGTGAGTTGCTAAATGTTGTACCTTCATTAAATGTAACCATATTGCTACACTTAGAGGCGCCTCTCTTCTCTTTAATACTCTGCAGCTTCTACTGGATTTTGCTTCTAATCCCCTTGTGGAGGCTTCCATTTGTGGATGGACATTTTATGGTTACACAACCTGGTCACATTGCTATAATTTTTTTATATGGACTATAAACTGAAGGACTTATAAATAAATGGTTGTGGAACGAATCATTTGAGTTTCCATTATTTCTTATGGGGAGATTCACTTTGATATACAAGTGCTTTGGATTACAAGCATGTTTCTGGAACGGATTATGCTCACAGTCCAAGGTTTTAATGTATAGTGCATATATTTTTTTTTTAACTGATGAATACAGTATAGTGTATATTTAGACAGTTTCCCTTTAAAATATTTTTTAACTATTTAAAAATGAATGCAACAGACGCAAGAATTTCCTTATATGCCACGTACACACGATTGGATTTCTCGTCGGAAAAAGATGTGACGGGTTTTCCGACGGAATTCCGCTCAAGCTTGCCTTGCATACACACGGTCACACAAAGGTTCGCTGAACTTTCGACTGTCAAGAACACAGTGACGTACAACACTAAGACGAGCCGAGAAAATGAAGTTCAATGCTTCCGAGCATGCGTGGAATTGTTTCCGAGCATGCGTAGAAATTTTGTCCGCCGGAATTGCCACAGACGATCGCATTTTCGGATAGGAACTTTTCCCGACCGAAAAATTGAGAACATGCTCCCAATCTTTTGCTGGCTGGAATTCGGCCAGCAAAAGTCCGATGGAGCATACACACAGTCGCATTTTCCGACAAAAAACTCTCATCATGCGGGCCGAAATTCCGATCGTGTGTACGCGCCATAAGAAGGAGCAATCAGTAATTATCCAGGAGCCTCCATACTTCCCACAATCCTCATCCCCCTGCTTTTAGGATTAACTCTTTTCATGAAGTCAGCCGTATGATTTAGTGTTTTGCATGTCTACAGTGATGATAGGGATGCAGTGCCCCCCCCCCCCCCCCAATGACTGATCATGTGATCAGCAGAGACTCAGCTTTTCAGCAGTAGAATAGTCTGTCTCTGCCTCTACAGAACAGAAGCAGGTGAGTATTTTGCAGTAAATTCTTCCACAGCAGAGAGCAGACCTAAAGGGATTTTTTTTTTTCGCTTGTTTAACTTCAGTGTCATACAGGGAGTCTGGAGATTGCTGATTATCTCACCCGGGGATGTATAATGTATAAAGAAAACTCACTTCGCTAATTATTTCCCCAGATGCCTTTGCAGCCTGGAAGGGGATGGCGTCCAGCTTCAGCTTGTATCCTCCATCCCTCTGACGTCTCCATGACTCCTTGTAGCGTGTCTGATGGAGAAATAAACAATTTGATGTAATTAAATGTGAATTTACTCTGCAGTCCTTCTGCCGCTAAGAAAAATTAGCTGACATTAAAGGGGACCTGTCAACATAGGAACATGGGAGCTGCCATTGGCAACTTGTTTTGTGGTTCTGTTAGCCTGATCCTTGGTTCATAGACATGTGCAGTTCGTTTTGCTCCGCATTGAAATGCAAATGAATTTTTTTTTTCCCGGAAATTCAGGTGTATTCGAATTTCCAAATTACAAAAGTACCAAATTTAAACGAATCCGAAATAAGGGGGGAAAGAGATTAGGACGAAATTCGTATTCAAATCAATTCAAATAGTTTTCGAATCAATTTAAAAAAGTTTTTGAATTCGAAAAGTTTTCAAATTCAAATCATTTTCCAATTTCCAAAGAGAATAACATAGAATAGAAAATAAAGGAATAGACTATAATAGAGTAAAACAGAACAAAATAGAAAATAAAATAGAGTAGAATAGAAACGAATAGAATAAAAAAAAAGAATAGAATAAAACAGAAAAAACATCTTCTGAAATTCGAATTTCAAATAGAATAAATTTGAATACATAAGAAAAGAATAGAATAGAAAAAAAGAATAGAATAGACTATAATACAATAGAAAAGAATAGAAATCAATAAAACAATAGAATAGGATAGAAAGAATATAACTATTTCCTCAAATTCATATAGAGTCAATTTGAATCAAGAATAGAAAATAACAGAATAGTATACCAAAAAACAGTATAAAATAGAATAGAATAGAAAGAATATAACCATCTTCCGAAATTCAAACTTTGAATAGAATAAATTCGAATTTGAATACAAAAGAATATAATATAATAGGATAGAATAGAAAAGAATATAATAGGATAGAATAGAAAAGAATAGACTAGAACAAATAGAAAAAGAAGCAATTAAACAAATAATAGAATAGAAATAATATAACCATTTCCCAAAATTCAAATAGAATCAATCTGAATTGGAATAAAAAAGGAATAGATAATAGGAAGATTATTATATTCTTTCTATTCTATTCTACTCTATTCTGTTATTTTCTATTCTATTCTAATCTACTCTTTTCTATTCAAATTCAAATTGATTCAATTTTAATTTTGGGAAATGGTTATATTATTTCTATTCCATTCTATTCTTTTTTTATTGTATTAATTTCTATTCTATTCCATTCTATTCTGTTCTTTTATTTTCTATCCTATTTTGTTCTGTTTTACTCTATTATATTCTATTCTTTTATTTTCTGTTGTATTCTTTTCTATTCCATTTTTTCTATTCTATTCCTTTATTTTCTATGTTATTCTCTTTGGAAATTGGAAAACTATTTGAATTTGAAAACTATTCGAAAATTGATTCGAAAACTATTTGAATCAATTAGAGTTTGAATTCCGAAATTTCAAATCGATTCAAATACGAATAAACTAAACTAATTCTGAAAATGAATTAAACGGAATAAATGAATTTAACTAAACAAATTTATGTAAATAACGAATCGAACTGAAGCACATTTTTTGTTCTGCACATGTCTATTAGCTCATCACTTATGCTGGCCATTGGGGGTGAGAGGGCGAGTTCTCCCAGCATGGTTCTGCAGCCATATTTATTATGGGTAGGGCACCAACACTGTATGCTTTAGAAAAGATCTGGAAGAATTGGGGTCCCTTGTGATATTGCCACAGCTTCTGCTGAACCTCAATTTGTGGGATACTAGTGATCAGAGAATACAGTTCTGTTTTTCTTCATGAGGGAAGGGGGCGCATTTTATAAGAGCACCCTGTCGTCCCCTCCCACTGGCCGTGATCTGCCTGTATTGCATAGGTAAGCACAGAGACTCAGTGATGGCATTGCTAAGACTTAACTAAGGTATGTAATAAAAACATAAAACTTTTTATCTAAAAATGTCATTAGCATTTGGATGGGGGTGGGGGCCAGGCAGGCAAAATATAAGCAGATTTTACTTTAATTGCTATGTATGTCCAATTGTTGCCGCTCTCACAGATTACTAGACATGTGCACTGCCGTAAAATGTGTTTGTTTTCGTTTTATTCGTTTTTCTTCTTTCTTTGTTTTTCGGGTCATTCGTTATGATCACAATTCGTAAATTCAAAAATTCGTAAATTCGAAAATCACAAAAATAAAAAAAGAAAATTTGAAAGAATAACTAACTAAGAATAACTAACGCTTAAATTATAGCGAATACAAATTTATTCAAAGTTACGAATTATCCAAAAACGAATGCTGCATCTAAACTAATAGAACCGAACAAATCAATAATTAATAATAATGATAATAAAAAGTTTTTAGTATTACTATTGTTATTTATCATTATTAATTACTTACGTTCCATTTGTTTAGATATGGCATTCGTTATTTCGGATAATTCTAAACGTCGGATAAATTTGCATTTGTTACATTCACTAGCAGTCAAATCTGAAAGGAAATTCTACTACCTATCATTTAATAGTTAGTCATAGTTAAGTTATTTTTAGTTAGTTATTATTTCAGATTTTCAGTGCTTCTCAGCCTTTTGGCTAAGATCAAGTGTAATATCTGTTCTTATCAGTTTCCAGAGGAGGCGCTGTGCTACTCTCAAAGGGGAGAGCCAGCAATTCCAATTGGCGTAATAGTGCCTGGAAAGGCGCTTTCAGCAGGGACTATGCCACGCTGCCTGACAGATACTGGGGGCTGGCCGATGGTTGAGTCTGAGCCGTCCGGAAGGGTGCTCCTGGTGAGGATGGGTGCTGCATCTGGGTCTGGGCGGAGGGTCGGGTCCCTGGGCTTCTGACCTAGATTGTGGTAGCTTTAGCTATGGACAGTTATTCTGGAGAGAACACTTACTCCTCCTTTGGGAGGGGGGGTGGTTAGTATTTCCCGAATGTAATTAGGAAAGAGTGTTGGGAGCGACGGTGGAGCCTGATGGTAAAGGGCTCTCACCAAGCTCCCTGAACTTCATGCCTTTCTGCCTGGAGTAGGGGGGCTGTGGTCTGGGTCGTGGGTCAGGGTTGGTCCTGAAAGCATATGGAGTATGTGCCCCTGGAGTAGCAGTCCAGGGTTGCCAAAAAATCACTGTGAATGAGAGTCACTTTGGTTTGAGGCACCACGGTCACTGCACCATAGAACACGCTTTTTTTAGCACCTGCCTCTTGGGTCGGGCCTTTTGGCTGGGACCAGAGAAATTTTTTTTTCTTGGCCGGAGGGCCTGGTCATTGTTTCACACAATGGCCACTTTTTCACTTTCCTCTTCACTTATTCCTTCCCCACTTTATTTTACTTATTAAGCCTATGTTTGTCACTTTTTGTATTTTTATGTTTGTACATGGTTTGTTGCACTGTGTTTTGAGTAGGGTTGCAGGTCCTCGGGCCAGCCCTGAAAGTCTTGGGAGGGGGTGGATAATAGGCCTTTTGGCTTGGTTCACCCTCTCTCATGGGGTCTCCCTTTGGGGGAGTCTCACCTAGTACTTGGGTGGGTCTGTTTCGGCAGGGCCTCCAGAGAACGGGGTCCGTCTGGTTTCAGCCAGAAGGACCAATTATAAGTACCCTTGTCCCCGTCTGGAGCCTAACGCCCCGGGGGATTCAGGACCAGGCACATTCTTGTACCCGTTTGCTCTTTTTTGTGTTTCACTCTTTATGGGTGTGCACATTTTTTTGGCACCGGGTGAAGTTTTTGGGTGTGTTATGCACGCCATAGGCTTTCAAAAAAAAAAAAAAAAAAGTAGTAGGGGAGGTTGCAATATAAATACTTAAACCTCCTAGTGGTTTGCCAGGAAAATAAATTGCCAAAGGGGCAGGCAAGGAGAAGGTATCGATATTCAGGAGTGGCCTTGGGGAGTCAGTAAGGCCTCCTCCCTAGGGGAGGGACACAGTTGTATACCTGATCTTCTTAAGCCTGCTGCCCGAAGAAGATGACCCTGTGACTGGACAGTGGGCTGGATTTGAGGCCTATAATGTTAAGCAAGGGGGATCGTAGAGCCATGGAAGAACTTCAACCTAAGTGGGGTCCAGGGAAGCTTGGCAGAAGTTTGGTCCTCAACTAAAGTGTGGTGACCTTTTCCAGATGGGCCAGTAGCAGAACCACTATCTTGCAGCCAGAAAGGCTTAAAGGTTCTCTATCTGTGAAGGCTGTAAGTGCTCTTTGTCTTCTGGAGTCTGCCACATTCATAGGTGTTCTGTGCCCTAACCTTTTCTCCCAGGAGTGTGTTTTGTGCCCTAACCTTCTCTTCTTGTTTGCGCAGAAAAATTACCCACACCTGTCTGTTCACATTGCTCCACTATGCCAAGGACTACACTTTGAGGTGAAGTCCTAGCCCAGCCTGCCTCTGAAGTTTCCCATATGCCTTTGGGGGTCAGGGTGGGCTACAAAAGCAAAATGAAAATGATTCAAGGGCCAATCTGCAACCCCTGTCATAAAATATTGCTACCATGGCCTTGTGCTCACCAATTAGAGTGAGGTACTTGCCTCGCTAATGTTCAGCGCATTAAGTTTTGCTTGCAGGAGTTCAGGCAGCTCAGCGGTGGAGGTATATCTGTGCTTGATGTTCTCCCCCTGCTCCTTGTATTTGCTCTGTGAAAATAGATACCATAAGAAAACACAAATATAGCAGATTACTGGAGCAGAGGAGCTGCTCGGAGTGACATTAGAAGTTTCCCTCAAATTTCAATAAAAATAAATTTCAATAAAAATTTTGGGGAAATGCAGTGGAATCAACAGAGGAGTGTAAATAAAGGTGTTTTGGTATAAGTTCAATGGACTTTAAATTCACTTACACTCTACATGCATTAGCCCATTACTGTGCCATTGATTTTGAATGGTATATGCCAACGCATAAGACAACGCACCTCCAACACGCATGGGCTGCAGCACATTACAACTCCCAGTAATACACAACCATGCTTTGTAACAAACAGGCTTAAGCTACATTTCAAAAAATGGTGCATGTCTGCTTTTTTTTTGTTTGTTTTTTTTTACATTTTGATGCATTGCCTGATTGTTCATTTAAATGGGCTACCCGAATGAAAAGCACATTATGAGCAACAACATGCACATTAACCCATATGCATTAATGCAACGCACCAAGCCAACAAGGTCTGAATGGGCCCTAAAGTTTACATACGCACTATTCATCCATCCTAAAGATAGAAACATAGAAAAGTGACGTCAGTCACTCAAGTAGTCCATCGCATCTGCCCATTTTTTTGTTTTGTTTTTTTTTTTTGCTGTGTTTTTTTTTTTTTTGCTTTGTTTTTTTCTTTGTACACTTTATTGTCTGGCTATCGATCTATGTTTGTCCCAAGCATGTTTGAAGCCATTTACTGTTGACTGTCTCACTACCTCTGCTGGAAGTTTATTCCAATCATCAACCACCCTTTCAGTAAAATAATACTTTCTAAAATTAGTTTTGAACTTCCATCCAGTTAGTTTGAGGTCATGTCCCTGTGTTCTTGATTTTGGTTTCATATTGAAAAAACTGCCCTCCTGAACTTTATTCACCCCCTTGATGTATTTAAAGCTTTCAATCATGTCTCCCCTTTCCCTTCTTTCCTCCAGACTGTACATATTAAGTTACTTCTGCTATTTTATTAATATCTTTCTGTAAGTAAGGTCTCCAGAACTGGACACTATATTCTAAATGAGATCTCACTAAAAATCTATATAGGGCAGGGTCTCCAAAACAAAGGCCCAGTTTACTGTCCTTCAGACTTTAGGGGGGTCGGACTGTGCCCATTGGGAGTTGAAATTTATCTGGTGTTAGTGGGAGTAAAGAGTGCATCTTTGGCATTGGGGGGGGGGGGGGGGTTCAGTGGGAGGAATAGTACCTCATCGCTGGTGTCAATGCCAGAATAGTGTCCCGTCATTGGTGTCAGTGGGAAGAAGAGTGCCCCATCACTGGTGTATGTGGTAGGAATATTGTCCCATTATTAATGTCAGTGGTAGGAATATTGTCCCATTATTAGTGTCAGTGGGAGGAATAGTGCCCCATCATTGGTGTCAGTGGGAGGAATAGTGCCCCATTGTTGGTGTCAGCGGAAGGAATAGTGACCAATTGTTAGTGTCAGTGGAAGGAAAAGTGCACCAGCGTTGGTGTCAGTGGGAGGAATAGTGTCTTGGATCAGCGGGAGGAAAAGTGCCCCAAGGGCTGGATAAAGGTGAGCAAAGGGCCACACCCGGCCCACTGGCCGCAGTTTGGAGACCTCTGATATAGGGGAATCAGGACCGCCTTCTTCCTGCTGGTGACCCCTCTAGTGATGCATCCTAAAATGCTATTCCCTTTTCCCACTGCCTGGTCACACTGTTTGCTCATTTTGCAATCATCTGAAATAAGTACCCCCTCTGTAGTGCTGGCTAAGGCTGGCCATACATTATACAATTTTCTTCTACAACTTTCTTTAGATTTACCAAAACCATATAATATGAGGTCACACCTAAACACTTTCTAGTGTGTATTCAATCAGGCAGGCCCTCGTACTACATAGTTGAAGGTAAATCTAAAGGAAATTGAACAAGACAATTGTATAATGTATGGCCAGCTTAACACAGTATCCCCAATGTTGTACTCTCTCAGGGGATTCTTTTTCCCTAGGTGCATTATTTTACATTTAGAAACATTGAACTGCAGTTTCCACTGCTTTGACCAATCTTCCAGCAATGCCAAATCATGTTCCATGTTACAGACACCTCCAGGGATATCAACACTTTTACACACCTTTGTGTCATCAGCAAAAAAACATACCTTACCCAACAAACCTTTAGTTATATCACTTACATATAGATTAAATAGAACATGACCCAGAACCTGTTCTTGTCTCTTCATTAGTGTCATTATTGTAGGGCCCATTCAGACCTTATGCTTCAGTGATCCCTAAACAAGATATGGAGCCCCCTGTGGTCTCTCATCCCTGGAGCAGACAGCTGCCCCTGCAGCCTTCTTCTCCTAGTTACAGATCTGGGAGCCATGGGATGTATACAGGTAACATTCAGAAAAGACACGTGTCTAAACGGCCAATTTCCAGACTTACATCGACTGCCTGATCGTAGCTGATCCGGGCCTGAATCATCTCTGGCGTGTCCTGGATGCTGGTGAACCTCAGAGCCGATGGCAGCTGCCTGTACGACTTCTGTGCAATGCAAGATAATGGGAAACGTAAATTACAGTTGTCACTGGGGCTCATTCACAGAAGGAAATCATTTAAACAACCAGTAGTAGTAGTAGTAGTAGTAGTAGTACTATATGAAAGGTTATAAGCCCTGTATATTTAATCGTTTTTTTCTTGCTGTTGTTGTCCTATTGCTGTGTACACATACAGAGGTGGTACATTTACACACTGCATAGATACAATGCAAATCTGTATGCCTAATATCACTTTTACACACAAAAAAGACTGTTCAAATATTTTCCTTGCTAGAAATTTTTTTTTTATGTGTTCTGGTTGCAGATGGAATTCTGGCCACTATGGTACTTGTAGTCCCAGCAGCAACTGATATTGAAACAAGTAGGGCTGCTGATAGCAGGGAAGAGTCGGCCCACTCTGTACAGGGCCCAGGCCCCATCAATTCTGCAGGGGTCCCAAGGTAAGAGACACTCTTCAAATACCTTTTGGGCACACGCACAATAATTCCAGGGATCATGGCTCCCAGCTATTAAATGAAAGTTCCCGGGCCCCATCAGTTCAGCAGCAGAGGCCAAGGACAAAGAGAGGTCTATTTACTCATTTTTGGGAGCAGGTGGAATAATCCTTCATGGCTCCTGGCAACTGAATTAAAATTCAGACCTCTTCTTCTATATCAATTCTTTGGGACAGGCTGGAGCTTTAATGGAAGATTAATGCATGAAAGATTACTCTGCCCCGATACTGAAAATAACTAAATAGCCCCCTCCCTAGCCCTGGCCCCTGCAGCTGAGGTGATGCGGCCTGGGCAATGGCATACTTAGGGTGTACAATTTGCATTGGGTACTAGCATTCTGGGGATGCCAGCCAGCTGCCTTAACATGTTTACTTTTTGTGTTGCTGTCAAACAGGCAACAGGCAGAAGGGGTGCTGTTTTGCAGCGCTGCTTCTGCCTGTCTGACTGCAGCAGTTCAGAGCCAAAGGAGGGCTCCTCCTCAGCACTGGTCACATGGCACAGTATGGAGGACTTCCCTTATTCTGAACTACCACTGATTGGTAACGAGATCTGTACTAGGGAGGTTCTGCACTGGGGGGGTTTTGCACTGGGGAACTCTGTACTGGGGCATCTGTACTGGAGTGGGTCTGTACTGGGGGGTTAGGCTGGGAGAGGGGTCTATAATTGGGGCTGTCTGTACTGTCAGGCGGTCTGTATGGGGACCAACAATTTCTAATGGTGGCCCTGGAAACAAGCATTAATAGTAATAAGTTAGGGATGGTAGCGTTAGTGGTGAAATGAAGGAGAAATGGTGGCAGTAGTGGCAGTGTTGAGGTGGTGATAGTGGTGGCAGCAGGTATGTTGGAGATGATGGTATTATCCAGTAGAGATAGAAGGGTTGGCCATAACTGAGGTGGAGGTGATGGCAGAATCAGTTCTAGAGTCAACAGCAATTGGGGTGTTGCAGTATGAGGCAGGTGGGATTTGTGGCATGATAAAGAAAACGTTTTATCTTTCATTTTTTTAATGAATAAATTACCTTATTAAGTGCTTACATGCTAATGTTAGGTTCTTTATATATTAATAGGTTCACTTGTTTGAATACCATTGCAGAGAGATGTAACTAGAACACATAGTTGTCCTTTATATTTTTGGAATGCCTTGTTGTGGGACATGAAGACAGTCTCCTTGTGTTACAGTTAGGTATTTGGGGGTCTAAAAAAGGGATGAGCATGGGTTTGGCCCAAACCTAGGTTCGGACCAAACCAGGAGAAAAACTGTCACTCCTTCCAAATCAGCATCCAATCAGCTATGTCCAGGGCATTCTCTGACCTGCACCAAAAGGGTGGGAAAATTTGTGACATCATCAACCTAATATGTCCTCCTGACCATAGTGGATCAATGACAGCTTTCAAGAGTAGTGCTATTTCCTAAGCAGAAATAATTATGCACCATCATGTAACATTCCCTGCCCTAGGGTCTCGCTTCCATGAGTGGTGGTAGTATTGGTGGCAGTACCTGCAGGGGTATTAGTCCTTTGTGCAGTATTAACAACCACAGTGAAACTAAAACTGATAGCAGCTGCCAAAGTAGCAGCAGTCTTCAAGATGGTGGTCCCAGCAATGCTGATGTAGATGGTGGGGCTAGTATTTGTGGTGGAACCAATACTGGTCATAACATCAGTTGGAAAAGGTAGTAATGAAGGGAGACATTTATAGATTGCAGCAATCATAGCGGTGGAGATATTTTCAGTTTCTCACCTCACTGATGAGCTCAGATGCTTTCTTTGCCTGTAGCACATCAAGCGATCCCTCGGTAATCCAGCCAACTCCCCTCATCCATTTCAGGTCCGATTTATATTGGTTCTGCAGGGCAAATAGAAGAGACGATAAGAGCATTAAAGAATCCTTTTCATGTGTTTTCCCAACGCCCCTCCCAACTCTCCAACCCATAAGCCATTCATTGGGTTTTTAATTCATTGATATACAACACATATACACCATAGTACTGTACATGTAGCGAAAACCTCTGACATTATACACGCTATGTTTTAAAAGTGACGTGCCTCGCAGAGTCCCATACATACCTGGACCAGTTTGGTCAGGTGGCAAATGACCTACCAATATGTGTTTAGGTTCTTGAAGAAAACACAGGGAAAACTTCCAAACACCAGGACTGGAGAGCCCCAGTTGGAAATGAGCTAGGCAATTATACCATAGTAGGAATGTCTTAGGGCCCTTTCACACTGGGGCAGTTTGAGCGCTATTGCGCTAATAATAGTGCCTGCAAACCAATATCCGAGGGCTTTCACACCGGAGCGGTGCACTAGCAGGATGGGAAAAAAAGTCCTGCTAGCAGCATCTTCGGAGCCGTGAAGGAGTGGAGTATATACCGCTCCTTCACCGCTCCTGTCCATTGAAATCAATGGGACAGCGCGGCTATACCGCCGGCAAAGCGCCTCTGCAGAGGCACTTTGCGGTGGTTTTTAACCCTTTCTCGGCCGCTAGCGGGGCGGATTTACCCCCCTGAATACCGACGGTAAAGCGCCGCTTACAATAGCGGCACTTTACCCCCGCCGCCGCCGCCCCCGCCCCAGTGTGAAAGGGCCCTTAGAACAGCTTATCTAGACAGCTCTTTGTATTTAAGTATAACTAAAGGCAAAACTTTTTTTCTTTGTTTAAGTTTTGGATAGAGTTGAGAGGGATAAGAACACCTGTCAGTTTTTATTGCTGTCTGTGTCCCCGTTAGGGAGATTCACTCTCTCTATTTGTCCCGTTTACCATTATCATTTAAATTAAAATAAAAGAAAATCCCAAATTTTGAGATCTTGCAATTAAGGGTTCTGGTGACCTGGGGGGCCACAAGGAATTCACTTAATTTGCAGGGATTTCCTCTCACTTCCTGTTTGGCTATGGGACAGGAAGTGAAGGGAAATCTCCCCAATGGGACACAGGTGGCAAAAAATAAACTAACAGGGGTTATAACCCTCCCTTACTCTATCCAAAATGAAAAAAAAAAGATTTTGCCTATAGTTCTACTTTTAGAAAGATAATATTGTCTATGTTTAGAGAAGAGTTTTGCAGACCTAGAATCAGAAATATAGGTAGAGTTCATGCATGCTAAGTAATGTGTCAGTACAACACTTCCAAGTGTATCGAGAACACAGTGGGGTTGATTTACTAAAACTGATTAACACAGACTTTGGTGCAACTGTGCACAGTAACCAATCAGCTTCTAGGTTTTATTGGCAAAGCTTAATTGAACAAGCTGAAGTTAGAAGCTGATTGGTTACTATGCACAAAAAAGATGACTCCATCTTTGTTCAGGCACCATCCAGGGTCACCATCTACTTTCTGGATAGAAATGATGGCTCAGGGATGACACGGTCTTGTAAATCTTGGTTCCTGTGCAGTTCACATGTCTGGCACTCACCTTATGACTTGCTAGAAAGTTACAATGTTGCAGTCTAATGACTGGGGGAGAGATGACTGAGGAACAGATTCCTCCTACCTGCAGCAGACTGATGACATCATCTCAGCAAAGTCATCAACTGAAGCTCAAGGATAATTAATGATAAAAGATGGAACTTTTCTGAAAATTGATACTGTAATGCTGGCCATACACTATACGAAAAATCGGCCGAAAATCGGTCATTTAGACCGTTCGTTCATTTTTTCGGCCAGTTAATGGGCACAAAATCGATAATCGTTGGCACGTTTTTGAGCCGAAAAAACTAAGGACAAGGTTGGAAATTTTATGCCGAATGAACGATAAATTGAAAGGTTAATGTGTTTCCTGTCCGAACTGTCTGCGCTAGGTATATGTAAGAAAAACGAACAAAAATGTATTTATTTATGTCCACCTAACGATTTATCGGTCATTAGATGATGGCACAATCGTTTGTGGTCACAGCCGAACGTTCGTTTTTTGAAAATGGGTTCGGACGATTTTTCGTATAGTGTATGGCCAGCATTACTGTAGTGTGACATTTCAGTAATTCGTAAAGAAAAGATTAACGTGATTAATTTGGATCCTTTAGATCCTGTCAGTGGTGCCCCCTCACTCACGCCACCCACCTATATGCATAATAGATAGATTCATGCTATAGCATGAATCTATCCATTGCCACCGTGGCCACCCCCTATTCACGCGTCCGGCCCCTTTCGGGGCACTGGGCACATGAATTACAGCGGCAGGGGATTTTTATGAAGCACCTGACTAGAGCCAGAGGATCTAATAGGCTTCAAGAGCATGCGACCTGGAACCCACCCAGGTGTGTTACAACAGCAAATTAATAAAAAATCAAATCAAAAAATATCACTGGATCCTTTGTCAGCTTTAGGAATTTTTACATCATGCTGATTCAACAGACTTTTTCTCATGGTCTTGAAAATATTTTATTAAAGGGGTTGTAAACCCTCGAAGTTTTTCACCTTAATGCATTCTATGCATAAGGCTGGGTTCACACTATTGCGAGTTGGATGTGGGTTCCCTGCATATTCGCAATAGCAGGAGATTTTGATCGGGTCTCTATGGAGCCGGTTCAAATATCTACGCTGCGGCTCCGGTGCAAATTTGCACAGGAGGCCTGTGCGTCTTTTGGTCTGTTTCAGGTCTGAATTCAGCCCAAAATTTGGGCTGAAATCAGACCTGAAACGGTGAACAAGGACGCACCGGACCCCTGCTGTGAGCCGCATGCAAAGATAGTGTGAACCCAGCCTTAAGGGGAAAAACCTTCTGTAGTGCAGCAGCCCTCAAGAGCCCTTCTTTTATTACCTTCACCCGATCGTTCCATCGATGGGGATGAGCACAGCAGCTCCAGCCGCTGTCTTGGGTCCTCAGTGGAAAAATCTAGCGGGAGCCATAGGATCCCGCTGCTGTCAATCAAATCTAGTGACATGGGGGGGCGGAGCCTGAGTCCTGCTGTCTGCATCAATGGACACAGCAGCAGGACTCGGAAACGCGCGCACAAGTGCCCCCATAGAAAACGGCTCTCCGTCAGGGCACTCGAGAAGCGGAGGAGCCAGGAGCGCCGCTGGGGGACCCCAGAAAAAGAGGATTGGGGCTGCTCTGTGGAAAACCCTTGCACAGAGGAGGCAAGTATGACATTTTTCTTTTAAATAACAAACAACGAACCTTTATAACCCCTTTAAGATCTAAACACTATATGGCTGGGTGATAAAGAAATGATGGCATGCAGAGACATTGGGGTTGATTTACATAAACTGAAAAATCTGGTGCAGCTGTGCATTGTAGCCGATCAGCTTCTAACTTCAGCTTGCTCAATTAAGCTTTTCAAAAAGCCTGGAAGCTGATTGGTTTATATGCAGAGCTGCACCAGATTTTGCACTCTCCAGTATGAGTAAATCAACCCAGTACTGTAGATCTTCCAGATATATATATAAACATGAATTAAGTGATGGACGGTTACTTGCTTTCTATACTTACATCACTCTGCAGCTTATACGCTTTCTTCGCCCACTGCACCTTCATGTCGGTCGGCAGGGCACTGTAGTGGTGGAGGAATGTCCTGTAACCCTGATCAGTTGCCAGGCCCTGTGCCATGGTGGCATGTGCCATTTCTAGCATGTCCATGGACATACGGCATCGTTTATCCATCTCCTCGAAGGTACGCTTGTATTCCAGGTCACTCTGCATTTTTGTCATCTGGAGCGAGTGCGAAATTTTAGAGTCTCCATCTGCAGCTTGAACCCCAATCAGCTTCCCCTTGGTCTTCTCATATCCTTCCCTGTACTTTATCTGCAAAGAACAAAATGGAATGTTATTTGAGTTTTTTTCAGTCAATGATAGAAGCTGATTGGTTGCTGTGGGCAGTTGAGATAGAACTTGTCTCGGACACTTTTCATTAGTTCCCTATTTAGGTTTTCTGCTTTCCTACAGAGTGCTAAGCATCTCCTATTATAGTATATGAAAAAATTACAGCCATTCACTACTGAGCACTTAAAGTGGAACTAAACTGTATCTGAGAACTACAAACTGAAAACACTATTTAATTCATTTTTAAAATTGAAAGCAATCTCACCCATCAATCCATGTCTCCATAGTTTATTGTGATGAGAAATCACTTAGTAAAACACCCCCTAGCATTTCTAGCTGCAGCCACCTTGACTAATTAATGGAAGATGATTCATGTAGAATTTACTTCCTGGAATCCATCTGTCCTTAGCTTGTGCATGCAGACAGGATGGTGTGCTTAGCTGAGAAAGCCCCCCCCCCCTCCTCTCCTCCACATGAAAGAAAAAAAATGCCCAAGACTCATGGGATATATGATATAATTTTGGCCTAAACCAGAAACCAGGAAGCAACTGAAGAAATGTAAAAAAAAATGCTTAAAATTATTAAATGTAATATACTTTCCACTATGTTTACTAGTCATACCAGCATAAAGATTAAAAATACTTAACACCGATTGAGAGAGCTTAGCTTCGCTAGTATCTGGCTTAGCAAATTGACTTGCTCCCACTCTTTCACTAAAGTGACAGGTAAAAGGGTATTTGGGACTCCTCAGCAGGTCACCCTGCATGGTAAAAAGCTATTTGTAGAGGCCCTTATAGATAAATCTCGCTCACTGACCATTGGTTAAATAAATGCCTTTATCTTTTATTTTTATTTTGTTTTTGTTTGTTTGTGCATATTGTTTTTTTTTTTTTTTAACTAGCAAATTCAGTATAATATACCACATGTAAAAGACAGTACATAATTTACTGATAAATGACAACATAAGACAGCAGTTAAATAAACATAAATACAGAAATTGTGTACTGCTGCAAAAATTCTTAAATCCCTATTTGGATTCCTTTTTTTTTTTTAACTCAAATTGCAACAAAATATATCAAATTTAAAAAAAAACAAAACGAAAAGATAATACTTTTGTTTTTAATTTTTAACCAGTTTTGTTTTAAAAGTAAAAAAAATCAAAATAAAAAAATAAACTAAACTACATAGCATTTTTATTGCTTTTTGGCTTTTTTGGGTGGAATTTACTGTTATAAGTCAAGACACACAAAATAACAGTAAAATGCACAGAAAAAAAACCCATACAGTTTATCACATTTTTAAAAGTTCTATTTTCATACCTAATTGTTTTCTATCTGCCCTAGCAGCGAGCTTGCTTTAATCAGTGCAGATAAATGCAGGTACCCCCATATGGTGCGAACAAGCCCTTAAACACCCCAAGCAACAACACAAAAAAAAACGATAACCAAAACAGCAAGAAAATATCAAGTTGGGTCTGTTGGGGCTTCCAATGCAATTTTATAGCAGTCAAAAATGACCAAAAAAGTTCCCTATTGGTTTTGATAAAATGTAGGTTCAAACTGAATTAGCTTTGTATATAAGATTTGATAGATAGATAGATAGATAGATATATAGATAGATAGATAGATAGATAGATAGATAGATAGATAGATAGATAGATAGATAGATAGAGATATATCTATATCTCTATCTATCTATCTATCTATCTATCTATCTATCTATCTATCTATCGATATATATATATCTATATATATATATATTATTTTTTTTTTTGATAGATTTGCTCATCTATCTCAACTGATATGTCTAGATAAGACTGAAGTATTAAACAGGGGGCTGTGGTCACTGTATGCACATTTTCACAGAAAAAGAGAAAGTAAGCAATTAGGACAAAAGCTTCCTCCTTGTACCACTTTTACCTCGAGATTATAACTACTCCTAGCTCTGGGGAAGCACATAGCTTTGTACTTACATCACTGGCCAGATCTCGCTTGGCTTTGGCTGTGAGGATGGACAATGAATCCAAACGCAACTCAAATCCCCTTTCCTTCTGCTTCTCCCAACTGCTCTTATACAGCTTCTGCTCCGCACCATCCAAGAAGAGAGGAAGGGAATTAGATATAAATTGGGAGAAGAAAGATAGACAGATAGACAGATAGACAGACAGATAGACAGATAGACAGACAGACAGACAGACAGACAGACAGACAGACAGATAGATAATGCCCCTTAGACAGTTGTCACCAGAACAGGTATCCCAATTGGAAGATTTCCCCTCTATTGCAGTTCTTGTGACAGCTGTAAAATTTTAGACATTTTAAACATTGATTCTACACAACCCATATGTATGGGGGACTTACCTCACTGATATTGGCGGCATTAATTCTGGCCTGCAGGAAGATGGGCTCATCTTTGTGACTGGTGTAGTGGTGCAGGAGTTCCTCCATACTTGACTTGTAGACAATCTGTAAAACATAAGAGACATTAGCGAATGGGCCACTTCAAATCATATACAGTAATTTCATCTTCATCCCACCAGGCTGCCTATCTCCAAGTCTGATCCCAACAGAGAGCGAGAGAGGTTGAGGTTCCAGCACTTTGTTCGCCATAATGGGCAGTAGATAGGCCCACTGGATTTGAGGGAGCAGTGCCAAGCCTCAACATTTGCAAACCATGATAACGTTCCTTTGTTTTCTTCCCTTATCTGGAAACCTGTGGACATCTTTGGCTAATTTTGGCAAATGGCCTACACGGTGAAAGAGGTACAGGAGGTGCTGAGAGGAGTCAGAAGACTCACTACAATTCACGAAACATTAAGCCAGGCAGCCTATCATGTGTCGGTGATATTAAAAACACAGCTGTGGCTCTGTAGTGTTAAGTGTTCTATACACCAAGTGACGTCTGTGGAATAAAGCCCAGAAGGTACAATTACCAAAGTTTTGCTGCGATGGTGGGCTCTTTCCAGCCAGGCATAACACATGGGGAAATGTACATGTATTGCAGTGATGTACTGACATCCACTTTACCTGTGAAGACCAGTTTAATGCCAATGTCAATGCCTAGTAACTATTTAACAGTTTTTACACCTTTAGTCTGTATTATCTGTTCTGCACTCACATCATTCCGGTGTACTCACATCGCTTTGCAGCTCCTGGCTCTTTTTGGCATGCTTGATGTCTGGGGTGTCCGCAATGCTGGTAAATTTTAGGGTGTCGGCTTTCTGGCGATACTTTTTCTGAAAGAAAATAAGAACACTTAAAGCTTATTATTGTAAAGCCTCATTTTTTTTTCTATAAAAACAACAAACATGTTATACTTACCTCCTATGTGCAGGTCGTTTTGCACAGAGCAGCCCAGATCCTCCTCTTCCCCAGTGCTCCTGGCCCTTCCCTCCTGTTAAGTGCCCCCACAGCAAGCAGCTTGCTATGGGGGCACCCGAGCTGAATCACAGCTCCCTGTGTCCATTCAGACATAGAGCTGCGACCTGGCCCCACCCCCTCTCTCTCCTGATTGGCTAGATGACTGACTTTGATTGACAGCAGCAGGAGCCAATGGCAACTCTGCTGTGTCTCAGCCAATCAGGAGGGAGAGTCTTGGATGGCCGATAATCGTGGACATCGCCGAATAGAGATGGGGCTCAGGTAAGTATTAGGGGAGCTGAGGGGGGCTGCTGCACACAAAAGGCTTTTTATCCTAATTCAAAGAATGCATTAAGATAAAAAAACCTTCTGACTTTACAACTCCTTTAACCACTTGAAGACCAGGCCTGTTATGGAACTTTTTGTTTAAAAGTTAAAATCAGTATTTTTTTGCTAGAAAATTACTCAGAGCCCCCAAATATTATATATATATTTTAGCATGAACCCTAGAGAATAAAATGAAAAATTGCGCATGTCTGTGAAGCAACAAACTACGTTACCTAAAATTGTGGACACTTTAAAAGCCTTTTACAGGTTATCAATTTAAAGTGTAAGTCTACCCTAACACTAAAACCCCTGCATCTACAGACATCCACTATCTAAGACTAACCTATCTAGCCCTGTAAAGAAGAAATTGCTATACATACCTTTTTTGAAGCTGATCCGGTCTCCAGGCGGAAGCTTTGCAGAGGACACACCTGACAACGGCTGTGAAATGAAATGGGGAGTGAAATCACCCATAGAGTTACTATCGGGCTTCTGTTGTCAGCTGTCTCCTCTGCACCCGCCTCCACAGCGGAGCCACGGGTGACAGCTCAGTGTGGGATCAGGTCGGATTAGCTTCAAAAAAGGTATGTATACGCATTTCTTCTTTACAGGGCTAGATAGGTTAGTCTTAGATAGTGGATGTCTGTAGATGCAGGGATTTTAGTGTTAGGGTGGACTTCTACTTTAAAGTGGTTGTAAACCCTTACAGATCACTTTGACCTACAGGTAAGCCTATATTAAGGCTTACCTGTAGGTCCAAGAAATATCTCTTAAACCTACACGGTTTAGGAGATATTTGCAAAAAGACAGGCACAGCTGTCTACGGCGCATGCGCCGTAGACAGCAGCGCGCAGGCGCACTGAGCATGCCCCTGCTAATGGCGATATGTCGTTAGTGGCGGCTCTCATGCGCGTGCGCGGGAGTGACGTCATACCCAGAAAGAAGATGGACGCTCCGTAGCAGAGGGGACAGCGGTGACATTGCAGGCTCCTGTGTCAGGTAAGTGACACATAATGGGCTACTATGCGATGCATAGTAGCCCATTATGCTTTACCTTTGCAGGGAAACAAAGAGGAAGCAAACCCATCAGGGTTTACTTCCTCTTGAAGTGTTACTAAAAACAGGACCCTGCATTCACTATATCTGGTCTCCCACACTACACAGAACATGGAAATGCAATTGTTTTAGTAAATATAAACTGCTAAATACCTTTTCTCATCAGCAGTATATAGCAGTCTTGTGACTTCTATCAGTTTCTAGCTAAGCACTGGTTAAAGCTTGTAGGAGGAGTTTTCATTCTCCTCTGACTGTCCTATGAGGCTGCAGGACCCCTGACCCTCTGTCTGGACAGTGCTGATCACATGCACCCCCCCCCCAAAAAAAAAAAAAAAACTCTCTAGCAATACACAACAAACTGAGCATGTGCAGAGTGCCTCCAAGGCTCTGTACTATCAGCATATGGGGTGGGGACAGTAAAAGAAGGGGAGGATCAGAGAAGACAGGATCAAACAGCCTTTTTACACAATGCAGAGGTTACACCCCTTAGGTTCCACAGTGAGTATAACAAGCATGCTTTACTGCATATACAGACTGATTTTACTGTTTTGGGTTTCAGTAACACTTTAAATATGAGTGATGGCTCTAGAATTACTGCTCTCACTCTGATATTTCTGACGATATCTCACATGTGTGGTACAATCACTGTTTACATATGCGTAGTGCAGCCCTCAAAATTTCCACTCGCCTACTCACATTTTGCAAGTGGAAAATGATTGCTGGCGAGTGTGGGCTGCCTCGAGGAGGGGGGGCAAGCACCAGCGGCATACGGGGTTGAATAGGAGCCCTTCTCCCAGTGAGCCCAGGGAACGAGAGAGCCAGCCTGATCATCACAGAGCGGCGAACATCGCTGTAACAGCTTTCATCTAAATTGACGAGTGTTCTCCGCGCTCGCAGTCGCATACAGCCCCACCTCCTGGCCCAGGTACTTTGATAGACAGAACACCGGTTCAATGCCGGGATGTTTGAAGTATATTAAAGTACTCGGGCCTGGAGGTGGAGCTGTATGTGATGGCGAGCGCGGAGAACACTCGCCAATTAAAATGAAAGCTGTTACAGTGATGTTCCCCGCTCTGCGATAGTCCAGCTGGCAATCCTCTTCCTCTTGTCTCTCCTCCTCTGCACAGGTGAAGCGGCATTGATGGAGCAGGTGAGGCTGCATTGTTGGGCACAGGTGAGGCTGCATTTTTGGGCACAGGTGAGGCTGCATTGTTGGGCACAGGGGCGGCTGCATTGTTGGGCACAGGGGAGGATGCATTGTTGGGCACAGGGGAGGATGCATTGTTGGGCACAGGGGAGGCAGCATTGTTGGGCACAGGTGAGGATGCATTGTTAGGCACAGGTGAGGATGCATTGTTAGGCACAGGTGAGGATGCATTGTTGGGCACAGGGGAGGCAGCATTGATGGGCACAGGTGAGACTGCACTGATGGGCACTGATAAAGTTGTTGTTAATTTTTGTAACTTAATTCTGCATAAAACATTTAAGTGTCGTTTCATGAGATAATTTATGAGGGTGTGTTTATGGGCGTGGCGTGGCGTGTTTTGGGGCCTTAAGGCCTGGCTAGTAGCTCAGGACTTGAAATTTTTGAGCCCTGCGTACTGGACCTATGCGAACAATTGCATTTACGTGTATTTATGGGGGAGACAAGGGTGACTTTAGATATATTTTTTTAGAATATTTATTTATTTTATTTAAATGTATTTTTCTTTTTTTTTAACTTTTTTTTTTTCATTTAAACGTATTGCTGAAGGGGTAAATAAGCCATATAAACATAACAGTTATTTAAAAAGATGCTGAGTGTATCTTTCTGTGCCTGTTCCCTACTGTAGTCGTTATTAGTTTGGAACCATTGATCAATTTTAGGATAGGAGTTACCTATCTATAAAATTTCCAAGACAATTCTGAAAGTGTCCAACTCACCTCACTAATGATTTCTCCAGCCTTTTTAGCCTGTTCCACGTTCAAACTTCCCTCTGTGATCCATCCAACTCCTTTCATCCACGCCAGATCAGACTTGTACTGAAGCTGCAGCGGGTCATTAATTAAATGTTATTGTTACAATAAATAATATTACTTTCTTTCTTTTTTTCAAGTATATTTATTTAGAAGTATTCCATATTTTATAAGAAATACAGACAGAAATAAATGTAAGAATATATGACAATTCATGCTCCACAAATGCAATTCAGTTATCCAGTATTTGGCCTCTTTGGGGTGCTGCTAGTTGTGTTGTGTTGCTTTCAAACCCACATATCAAAGTGCTTTGTGTCGCACCTCTTATTATTGTTACATGCTGCTGCCTGGCAATTAATCTGGCAGGGCGCACCTTTGCAGAGCAGCGATTTAATTACTTCAAAGTGAAGACTCCATGTCACGTTTCCATTATTCTGTCTCCCTCCTCTAAATTTTTGAATAGTAATTTACCAGGCACATATCTCACCTCACTTTGTAGGTCATAAGCTTTCTTGGCCCATTTCACTTTCATGTCCTCAGCAGGAATGGTGTATTCATGTAGCTTAGTGCGATAATCCAGTTCGCTAGCAAGCGACTGGGCCTTCTTGGCATGAGTGATGTTGACCATGTCCATCGGTAGGTGGAACTGAGCTTTACTCTCCTCGAAGCCTTTCTTGTAGGATATCTACAACGTAATCAGAAACAATGTATCAATGTCACAGGTCTGATATAGTGAACTTTATGTAAGAATTGGGACAATTCCGCTACCTCGCTACTCAGTTTCCCAACTTGCATGGAGTGGAGGAGTCTGGAGTCGCTGTTTGCTGCCGCTTTGCCTTTACTTTTTTCGTATTCCTCTTTGTATTTGATCTGTAGAGGAGAAGACAGAGATGGAAAGCTGTGCACCACATCTGTAACATTCTTAGCTCTTCATGAAAGATTGGGCTTTGCACACACAGACATTATTAACAAACCTTTAACATAGGCGAAACAATCTAGTGACCATGGAAAAACTGGCCACAAACTGGAATTTCCAACCTTTTGTAACGCTTTGCTTGAAGTGGGTATGAGTTAGGTTGTTATTTCCGACCATGTTCCTGTTTATGCTATTTATCCTCACTTCCTCTACTTGTGTCATCTAGGGCACTAATGGCAGCTGAACTTCATGTTTGCCCTCTCCAGAATGCAGTCTTCATATAGTCTTGAAGAATCCACTATACCAGGGACACCATCAATGTCTGTCACTATATCATGAACACATTCCAGAGAGGGAATGCTACAGCTGTGTTCCAAATGTCACCAGGGTAGGAAGCTAGGGAATGTGATATAAACCCAAGAGTGGACCAAACTCTTTTTGTACTCTGGCACAAATGACACTTTAAACTTTATTGTTTATTGAATACCTTAGTAAACCCTTACTGGTCACACAAAAATAAGGAATAATCCCTGGACAAAGTCGTGATGATGAAAAGTGTTGGGATGTGGCTGTACGGAAACTGTAGAGGCTTTGTTATTATTAAGGCACAAAAGAAGGTTTGCTTGTAAGTAGGTTTTTAATTAAGGTGAGAAATACAGTGGGGATGGAAAGTATTCAGACCCCCTTAAATTTTTCACTCTTTGTTATATTGCAGCCATTTGCTAAAATCATTTAAGTTCATTTTTTTCCCTCATTAATGTACACACAGCTCCCCATATTGACAGAAAAACACAGAATTGTTGCATGTTTCCCAAAAAGACTCATGGCTGTATTAGATCAAAAGGATGCTTCTACTAAATACTGAGCAAAGGGTCTGAATACTTAGGACCATGTGATATTTCAGTTTTTCTTTTTTAATAAATCTGCAAAAAGGTCAACAATTCTGTGTTTTTCTGTCAATATGGGGTGCTGTGTGTACATTAATGAGGAAAAAAATGAACTTAAATGATTTTAGCAAATGGCTGCACTATAACAAAGAGTGAAAAATTTAAGGGGGTCTGAATACTTTCCGTCCCCACTGTATATGGTGTTTTTAATGTTATTGCACTAGTAGAGTTCCTTTCTTCTTTTTCTGTAAGTGAAATATAGCTGGTTTGGCTAAGTGAATTTGGAGAATCCCAATGGTGAAGCAGAGAATTTAAAACCAAAGCTTGTTATGCCCATCATAGGAGTGAAAGCATTTAAATCCAGTGAGTGAGTGTCCTATGGGGAATTGGTAACACTGAGCACGCAGTGTGGTGTGGACAAGTTACAGTTATTGATAAGAACTTATATTCCATAACGACTGTGAAAATGTTACTTTTTAATGTTAAATATTTATTTTATTTTTTTGATACATGAGTGGACACTGGGTGTTTTTTTAATTTAGTTATTCTCTTTAGTGGTGGTATTTAGCATAATTTAATTGTGCTTGTATATATACCTTTTTTGATAGCACCACTGTACTTTAGTATATTGGAAGGGATACACTAGGAAGGAATAATAAGGCTTATAAAAGGTTCTCATCAGATGGCTGATGGCTTACTTAAGAATCAGCCAGGGCTGGGTGGCCATTGGCCTTTGGGTACCTTTGCAGCAGTATCTATAAGGAAAATGTTTCCCTCGATGAACCAGTCTAGCAATCCGTTGGGCTTAGCGGCATTGACACCTACCAGTGAAGCTGTAATTAGGTTGGTCATGCAGATGATGCTGAGAAGAGTGTCCTAAATTGTCCCATACAATGACTGTGACATAAGTATACTGGCTAAGCATGTATGTTTACATCCTCTGTAGTCACGGCTGGAGTAAACCATTTTGAGTGACCAGTTTTCTCCTCCTCGGGGTCAATAGGCCAGAGGTGGCCATAGGGATCATAGACATTTCGCAGATATAAGATCATTCCCCAAATGGACTGTAATTAAATAGATCTGGGAATGATCATTTCTACAACCACCAATAGATGCTGTGGCATTTCCAATATTTACTTACATCACTTGCAAGGTCTCCTGAAGCTTTGGCAGAGGAGATGGACAGAGAATCCATTTTCATCTCAAAGTTCTGACCTTTAGTCTTCTGCCATTCTTCCTTATACTTGTTCTACGAAAGAGGATAAAACAAGCAGAATTGCGGTCACCGGAACATTCCCAGCCATATTAACTGTCAAACACGATGGGGAAGATTTACTAAAACTGGTGCGCACAGAATCTGGTGCAGTTGTGCATTGTAACCAATCAGCTTCTAGGTTTTATTGTCAATGCTTAATTGAACAAGCTGGAGTTGGAAGCTGATTGGCTACTTTACACAGCTGCACCAGATTCTAAAGACATTAACACATATTTTATGGAATGATATGATGAGGACCAAAATGAAAGTGCAAATAGCTTTTTCCTCCAGAGTTCTCATTCCAGAAATACTCTTTCTGCTGCTTCTGGATCATCACAAAGTGTTTCTTAACCAGCAGCAACTTCAACTACTCCACACTGAATTTTTTTTTTAATTGTTCAGAATATTTCCATTTTTTCCAGAAAAAAACAGGGAAAAATACTTTTTTTTCCCATGGCTTCAAAATTTCCAGAAATTTTACATGTTTAGCTATGGTGGAGGAGAGACACCTGGCCCCCATGATTTAAACATAAATACTTAATGGTCTGTTATACGGGTTTGTTAGTTTCAATTTGTGTTTTGACTTGAGCGCCTCTGGGAACTTTGCGCCCGGGATTTACAACTGCTACTGTCATGCTTCTACTCGACAATGTGTGGAGATACCCTATGGCAATACCCTCCCAGAGGCATATATGTCATTCCTTCAATAACATTTTTGATAGAAATGAGCAATAAAAACGTTGGTAAAGTTTTTCTACTACATATTCTTATGTTGAAAATCCTCAAGTGGTTAAAGTAACATATGGGCCAAAAAAATATATACAAATGCAAAAATCACAAGCTATGATTTTAAGATTTAAGGAAATAATATATTTATATAGTATGGTAGTCTATATTAAGGGTAAAAAAACAGTCTGGGTTTATTCCGGTCTACTTGGGAGTTTTAGGTGTCACCACCTACCTTACTATATATCATATCAGTTCCAGTACCTACCTCACTGTACAGTTCAATGTTGGATTTTGCTTTCCTCATTTCTGGTACATCTTGAGGAAGTGTATAATGTGTTTTGGATTTTTCATACTCCGCTCTATAATTCAACTAAAAAGAATAAAAAAGTCAATAAAAAGTTAAAATTATGCTTTATTGGCACTGTAAACAAGATTACATTAATGTGTTTATGTTTTACTACTATTGTCTTTTTATGCAACATTTTATTTAGATTGTTGAACAAAAAAAAAAGATATATGGTTGGACTGGATGGACTATGGTTGGACTGGATGGATATGGTTGGACTGGATGGACCATGGTTGGACTGGATGGATTATGGTTGGACTGGATGGACTTGTGTCTTTTTTCAACCTAACTATGTATATATCTATATAGATATATCTATATCTATATCCATAGATATCTATATATCTATATCTATCTATCTATATATATATATATATATATATATATATATATATATATATATATATATATATATACACACACACACTATATTGTCAAAAGCATTGACAATACGTCTGTCCTTACATACACATGAACTTTAATGGCATCCCAGTCCATAGGGTTCAATATTGAGTTGGCCCACCTTTTGTAGCTATAACAGCTTCAACTCTTCTGGGAAGGCTGCCCACAAGGTTTAGGAGTGTATAGGAGTCTATGGAAATGTTTGACCATTCTTCTAGAAGTGCATTTGTGAGATCAGTCATTGATGTTGGACAAGAAGAACTGGCTTGCAGACTTTACTATAATTCATCCCAAAGGTGTTCTATCGGATTGAGGTCAGGCCAGTCAAGTTCTTCCACCCCAAACTGGATGGATGAGCGAGTTTGAGGTGGGGGGGACTTGACTGGCCTGCACAGAGTCCTGACCCCAACCTGATAGAACATCTTTAAATGAATTAGGGTGGAGACTGCAAGCCAGGCCTTCTCCTCCAACATCAGTGCCTGACTTCACAAATGTGCTTCTTGAAGAATGGTCAAAAATTCCCATAGACGCACTCCTAAACCTTGTGGTTCAGCTGTTATAGCTGCAAAGTGTGGGCTTACTCAATATTGAACCCTACGGACTAAGATTGGTATGCCATTAAAGTTCATGAGCGTGTAAATGCAGGTGTCCCAATACTTTTGACAATATAGTGTATATCTATTTGTGACAAAATTAATGCAAAAGTGGGCATAACTTTATTAACTTAGGTTTCATATGTTGGTAGAGTATTTATTTTTCAATAGTAACTCTTGTTCTTTTTCATTGCAGGTAAATAATGGATTCCAAGCAGAAGCAATGTGGCGTCATTGAGTTTCTGACGAAGGAGGGGTGCAATCTGTTCGACATCCACAGAAGGCTACAGGACGTTTATGGACATGACACCATTGACAAGAGTCATTAATGAAAGCCATTGCTCTTGTCGATGGTGTCATGTTCGTAAACTTTCTGTGGATGTTGGACAGCCTGCACCCCTCCTTCGTCAGGAACTCAATGACGCCACATTGCTTCTGCTTGGAATCCACTATTTACGTGCAATGAAAAGGAAGAATAATGCCCCGTACACACGATCTGACTTTCCGACGGGAAATGTTGGATGTGAGCTTGTTGGTGGAAAGTCCGACCATGTGTACGCTCCATCGGACTATTGTTGTCGGACTTTCCGCCAACAAATGTTGGCTAGCAGGTTTTAAAATTTTCCGCCAACAAATGTGTGTTGTTGGACTTTCCGATACTGTGTACACAAGTCCGTCGGACAAAAGTCCAAAGTACAAACATGCATCCTCAAAAGCAGAAGCAGTCAGTCTTGTAAACTAGCGTTCGTAATGGAGAATTAACATTCATGACGTGGCAAATTATGAAATCTCCAAATGTAGCGCACAATTCTCTTTTTCTTTAATGGGATAATAATGAAGCTGCTTTGCTGGTGATACTGATGGAGTTATTGCAAACAAAATTTCAAAGGCTTTTTTTTATGTTTTGTTTTTTCTTTTTTATTTGGGCAAGTTACCACAACACCATTATCCCATAGTTTATAAGATCAAAGATACAACTATGTTGGTGTCCCTTGTTAAACTTACATTGTATTTTTTAAAATGTAACTGCCTACTCCCAAACTGTCATTTGAAGTAAAACACATCCAAGTATTATTCTGCACATTTTTTTTTATTGTGCATTAAAAAAAAAAATACACATGCTATCTGCCACTAGAACTTAACCAAAAAGTGCATTCTATGCATCCAGAAATATAGAAAATATACCAAATCAAATCATTATTCAACCAAAAAAATTATGTCAAAGCAATAACTCCAAGGCCAATAATAAATAACACGTTATCTCCTCCGATTCTGCAACATGTCTGGTTGACGAACGGACGTTCAGAAACGAACTGAAAAGCACAAAATGAAAAACGCAAAAAGAAAAGCGCAAATCAACACTCACCAAACTTCTACTAACACAAAATTAGCAGAAGGAGCCCAAACGGTGGCGCTAAAGAGCTGAAAAACCACTTAGTACGTCACTACGTTCGTAATTGTTGGCCAACATTTGTGTGTATGCTAGACAAGTTTGGGCCAACAACCTTCGAACAAAATTCCATGGTTTTGTTGTTGGAAAGTCCGATCGTGTGTACGAGGCATTAGGGTTACTATAGAGGAAGACTCTACCAGCATGTGAAATTCGAACAACCTGTCTAAGTTAAAAAAAAAAAGTAATGCCGAGTTTTGCATTACTTTTGGTAGAGTCTTCATATATACTGTGTGTGTATGTACTGTATGTATGTATGTATGTATGTATATATATATATATATATATATATATATATATATATATATATATATACATAATCACTCCAAATTATATCACTAAAGATTTGTAAGGGGTGAGATCTACTTTGGGTAGCCCATGTCCATCGGTAACCCTTCTAGCAATTTGCGCTTGGCGTTATCAGCCCTGCGCACAGAACGTAAGGGATTTTGAGTGGGGATCTGCCGCCCACCTTATCAGCAGACAACACAAGCCATCCACTTACGTCGCTCAGCTGCTGGGCATTGACCTTGGCCTGCACAATCTCCGGTGTATCCGTTACAGAGCTGTACTTCAACTTGTCGATGCTCTGACGGTAGTGTACCTGCGGGGAAAAATGGCCATTTAACACAGAATGCTACTAAAGAGGAATTAAATTGTCTGGCGGACTTTCTAATCTAATTAAACACAACAATTTTCCTGGACGTGCGGCTCCGTCTCACCAAGCTCCGCTCTGTTAAAAAAATAATGGATTCAATTAACATTCCTGGCGTTATGGCTTGTGGGAAAAAAAAAAAAATCTCATGTCATTCTTCTGCTTCCTATATTTTATATTAACAGCAAAGTTAGATAAATTGTAACACATTACCGTCCATTTTATTTTTACTTTTTCATGAAAAGGAAACAGATTTTAGCTTAATATTGTAACATTTAGCAGTCATCTCTGTGACAAGTCTTTCACATTTTGCTTGTTTGCTGTACCGTATTTTAACTAGTTCAGCTCTCTACACCCTCAGTAGAGCAGAGCAATTTTACATTTCTACTGTGGGCCTTTTTATCCAGGAATAAGGCAGCATTCACACCTCAGCATAGCGTCTTTGAGAATTGTTCCCGTGTTATTTTGCACATTTTTATACAGTGTTTTATGGCTTTTTTTATTAGCCAATAGAGAAAACTATCATCTGTTGCATCATTTGTTGCTAGGGTTTTTCAGCTTTTTTAGCTCTTTCATCAGCTTTTATTTCCTTTTTTATTATTAATATTCATTTATTATTATTATTATTTTTTTTTGTTAGGGTAAGGGGTTAGAGTTAAGGTTAGAAATGAAGGGGGACAATAAAGTGCCTCCATCCCTGGTTTGGGTTAAGAATAAAGGGAATTTGGGACTTTAGATGAAGCAATTGGATAGTGTAGGTAAAATACAATATAAAATTGTTTTATTAACCTCCCTGGTGGTTTTCCCGAGTGTGGCTCGGGGTTAAATTTCAGTACCATTAGCGGTAACCCCGAGCCACACTCGGGATTGCATTGCGGGATCCTGGTGCAGCGTACTTACCTTGTGCCCAGGATTCTGCGATGTCCCTCCGCTGTGTCCGTGGGCTGTGCCCTCTGCCCGATGCTCTGTGTACCAGGCTCCGTTCCCTGCGAGCGTTGCAACACACGGGGGCGGAGCCTGGCGGCAAATTCAAAAAATTGAAAAATCATAATACATACAGTACACTGTAATCTTACAGATTACAGTACTGTATGAAATTATTTCACATCCCTTTTGTCCCCAGTGCTTTGTCCAATGCCCTGCATGCAGTTTTATATGATATATACTGTTCTTTCTGCCTGGAAACTGGAGATTGTCCATAGCAACCAAAAAGTATCCCTTTACATCAAAAGTGAGTTTAGACCAGCTAGAAAACAGCAATAGTAAATTAGAACACTTGCAGATTTGAGCGATAGTGAATCTTGGGAAAATTCTTTTATTATTATTATATTATTATTTTTATAATTATTTATATGTATTTATTATATTATAATTTATGATTTTGTGTTTCAAACTTTATCATACCCGGGATATCTACTAGACTCTTGGTGGACAGATTTAAGTGTGTTATTGCTAAGAATTACAGGACTACAATATAAAACGCCAAATTTCTATGCAAAATAATTGTACCGCTTTGAGACGCAAAAATCTGACATAATCATACCGACAGGGAGGTTAATAACATAGATATAAAGACAATAAAAAAAATAATTTCATATATATATATATATATATATATATATATATATATATACATAAAGTGTGCACAAGGCATGAACATGGTGGATAAATGAGTACATACATAACAGCACATGATCATAATGTGAATATATACAGTAGCATGGCATACAAATGCTGATGGCAACATGCCTGATACTGACATCTGTGCTCACATGGTATGTGTACATCTACTAAATGGTATCTTAGCAGCATCATCAAGCATTATAGGTATTAGGTAAGTATCATTCCATATGAGGTGTCGCTGCGGCATCAAACAAAGCTCGACGTGTTTCGTGGATGTGTCCACTCATCAGGCGCAGATGCGACAGAAATTCCTATGGAATATATATGAATATAATAAATCATACTCTGAAGAGAGGGAATATCAAGGAGGATGGATATTGTGTATATGTGGTTAGCCAATCACACTTACCAACACAGACAGCGAATGCGGTGTGTGGTAACCAGCACAAGGTGAGCTGGGAGCGCAACTTCGTCACGGGAGCTGAGGCTGCTAACATACCATTTAGTAGATGTACACATACCATGTGAGCATAGATGTCAGTATCGGGCATGTTGCTGTCGGCATTTGTATGTCATGCTACTGTATATAATTACATTATGATCATGTGTTGTTATGTATGTACTCACCTATCCATCATGTTCATGCCTTGTGCACACTTTATGTATCTATATGAAATACATTTTTTTATTGTCTTTATATCTATGTTATTAATAAAACATGTTTATATTGAATTTTACCTCCACTATCCAATTGCTTCATCTAAAGTCCCAAATTCCCTTTATTCTCAACCTAGAGTTAAGGTTAGGTTAGGGTTAGGCGGGTTTAATATTTCATTTATTGTTCTATTAATATTTATTTATTTATTTTTGTTAGGGTTAGGGTGTTAATACTACTACTACTAATAATAATAATAATAATAATAATAATAATAATAATAATAATAATAATTTAATAAATAAATGTAAAAAAAAAAAAAAAAAATCAATAAATAATAAATAAATACAATAAATGAATACTATGTAATAATAAATAAATAATGAACCCCTAACCTGAACCCCTAACTTTTTAAATTAGTAAAATAATAACAAATAAACACCCTAATTCTAACACAAACTAAATAAATACATTATTATTATTATTATTATTATTATTAATAATAATAATTATATATTTTTTTTCAGGTTTGGGTGTTTATTTATTATTATTATATTATATTAGTATATTATTATACATTCACTTGCCAATTGGCAAGTGAATGTAAACAAACAGCCTCTTACCTTGCAACAAAGTTACAACAATATTGCAGTCTGATCATTGGAGAAGAGAAGACTGAGGAAATGCTTCCTTCTACCTGCAGCAGACTGATGACATCATCTCAGCCTAGACAAAGTCACTGGAATGGAGCTCAAGGATAGATTTTGTATTGGTAAAAAGTGCAACTTTTCTGAAAAAATGATACTGTTCCTCTATACTGCGACATGTTAATAAATATTACTGATGGATGCCACATTTTTTTCTCAGCAAAGAAACTGTATGGAATTTATGACAATATTATCATGCTGTCACTTATAAGGGAGTATTTAAGAGCAGATATGCGCTGGGACTTACATCCTTCAATGGCTCCAGCTTCTTGGTGGTCTGGTAAGACGGGGCGAGAGTAGCCGGGTAATAATACTCGCCATCAGTGTTGTCGTTCTTGTCTGACTTATAGGACAACTGCAGGACACACAGGTTACAGTCACTCATACAGCTTTCAATATAAATGAACAGATAAATGTGTAACTTGTCATTCCAGGAGTGTCAATTGTTGCATTATGATATATTGTGCATAAACAGGCATAAGCTCAGAGCTGAAAATACAGCAATACTTTCAGACCCCTGAAGAGGGCGATAAAGGAATTAACACAGACAATTAAAGGGTTGGAGGGGTCTGCTGACGGGGTGTTGAAGGAGCGCTTTATTCTGCTCCAGCAGACACTCCCTAAATGCCAATTATCATAATTATATCTTAGATGATATGATTCCACATCCTGACAACCAACATATTATTGAACAGAATGAAATTAGGATTTGATCAACACCAACTTTAAAGTGAATTCTATGTACGCTTCTCTTGAAAAGTTTAATGTGTCCCATCAGCCGCCTGTAACTTATAACATAGGCATGTTTATTGTCTAATGGTTTGGCATCTTCCCATACATTAGTGTGACCAATTTTTATGAAGGTTACAGTAAGAATTAGGGAGAATGTATGAAATGTAACTCTTCACAGTACATCTATGCGGGGCTTTTTTTCTCAAACAATAGGTGCTGGAACTCAACCACGACCCCCCAAAACCCCTCCCCCCACACACACCCTCCAAATTACATCAAATAGTGGGTGTGGTCAGTCAAATTTCACAAACAGTAAGAGGGTCTTAACGGGGGATTAAATACCAAGATTGCATTTCATACAGAGTGCAGAGTTCAGGGGGGGGTTACACACAGAGTGCAGAGTTCAGGGGGGGTTACACACAGAGTGCAGAGTTCAGGGGGGGTTACACACAGAGTGCAGAGTTCGGGGGGGGGGGTTACACACAGAGTGCAGAGTTCAGGGGGGGTTAAACACAGAGTGCAGAGTTCAGGGGGGGTTACACACAGAGTGCAGAGTTCAGGGGGGGTTACACACAGAGTGCAGAGTTCAGGGGGGGTTACACACAGAGTGCAGAGTTCAGGGGGGGTTACACACAGAGTGCAGAGTTCGGGGGGGGGGGTTACACACAGAGTGCAGAGTTCAGGGGGGGTTAAACACAGAGTGCAGAGTTCAGGGGGGGTTACACACAGAGTGCAGAGTTCAGGGGGGGTTACACACAGAGTGCAGAGTTCAGGGGGGGTTACACACAGAGTGCAGAGTTCAGGGGGGGTTACACACAGAGTGCAGAGTTCAGGGGGGGTTACACACAGAGTGCAGAGTTCAGGGGGGGTTACACACAGAGTGCAGAGTTCAGGGGGGGTTACACACAGAGTGCAGAGTTCAGGGGGAGTTACACACAGAGTGCAGAGTTCAGGGGGGGTTAAACACAGAGTGCAGAGTTCAGGGGGGGTTACACACAGAGTGCAGAGTTCAGGGGGGGGTTACACACAGAGTGCAGAGTTCAGGGGGGGTTACACACAGAGTGCAGAGTTCAGGGGGGGTTACACACAGAGTGCAGAGTTCAGGGGGAGTTACACACAGAGTGCAGAGTTCAGGGGGGGTTAAACACAGAGTGCAGAGTTCAGGGGGGGGTTACACACAGAGTGCAGAGTTCAGGGGGGTTACACACAGAGTGCAGAGTTCAGGGGGGGTTACACACAGAGTGCAGAGTTCAGGGGGGGTTACACACAGAGTGCAGAGTTCAGGGGGGGTTACACACAGAGTGCAGAGCTGTCACTTGTAAACACAGAAACAGGACTTCTGTGTTTGTGGTGAGCAGCCCACCAAGTTCCCCCTGAAAAAAAAGCCCTGCATCTATGTCAGTATTGATCACTTCATACAGTCTAACAGATGTTCACTATTGTCAAAAGTATTGTGACGCTTGCCTTTACACGCACATGAACTTTAATGGTAACCCAGTCTTAGTCCGTAGGGTTCAATATTGAGTTGGCCCACCCTTTGCAGCTATAACAGCTTCAAATCTTCTAGGAAGGCTGTCCACAAGGTTTAGGAGTGTGTCTAAGGGAACATTTGACCATTTTTCCAGAAGCGCATTTGTGAGGTCAGGCTCACAGTCTCTGCTCTAATTCATCCCAAGTGTGTTCCATCGGGTTGGGGTCAGGACTCTGTGCAGGCCAGTCAAGTTCCCCCACCCCAAACTTGCTCATCCATGTCTTTATGGATTTTGCTTTGTGCACTGGACCAAATCATTTGGTGGAGGGGGGATTATGGTTTGGGGTTGTTTTTCAGGGGTTGGGCTTGTCCCCTTAGTTCCAGTGAAGGGAACACTTAAGGCGTCAGCATACCAAGACATTTTGGACAATTTCATGCTCCCAACTTTGTGGGAACAGTTTGGGGATGGCCCCTTCCTGTTCCAACATGACTGCGCACCAGTGTACAAAGCAAGGTTCATAAAGACATGGATGACCGAGTTTGGGATGGAGGAACTTGACTGGCCTGCACCTCAACCTGAGAGAATACCTTTGGGATAAATTAAGACTGAGATGCCATTAAAGTTGCATGTAAAGGCAGGCGCCCCAATACTTTTGACAATATAGTGTATATTCTTACAACTATTCTCCAGACTACTTACAACAGGGCATTTACAACATGACTTTATTAGCAGATGTTTGAATGCTCTGGCTAATTGTGGTTTTAATATAGCTCTGCTTTGCTCCTAGCTTGGAATTGTTTTAGAAATACTGTGTAGCACTACCCCACAAGGGTTGCTGGTAACTGGCTCCCCTACTCTTGCACAGAAGTCAGTCCCTTGGCTTTGTTTTTGTTGTTTTATTAGGGGTAACAACTTGGATGGGTTAGAGGAATTTATGGGATGCCCAACTTGACTTGAAGAACACAGATGAGGACAACTTCCTTCCTATATACAGAGATAAGATCCTGGACTGTTCTCCTTCCTGGACATACTCGGTCTTTAAGGATCAGTAGTAAAAGTTCCTTATAGACAATGAGCTCTTAGTTCCCTTTGGAGAATAGCACAAAAGGTTGCAAAACTGCATTCAGGAGTATCTCCTTTCCTCTGTAGAACTGATCCCAGCTCCACTGCTTACAGGTACCACCAGTCTTTCTGGCTGCTGCTCAGAAGATCTTCCAGGGCAAGGGATAAAAGGGTTAGGCACAGCACTGTCCTTTTGAAAGCTTGCTACATGTAGCAGTCTCTCCCCTTGTGAATCCCTGGGTGTGCTGATGTACTCACTCTGCCCTCCTTGTTCCCACCGCTCTCAGGATACGTTCTCGAACTTTTCTGCAGATAGGATCTTCTTAAGCCAGCCCAAGCCCAGCCTGGAGGCAAAGGCCCCTCCTAGACCTAGGGGACCTCTTCTAGGCCACCGACAGCCTCCTCAGCACTCCAACTTTCAACCGGCTCCTCCATATGTAAGAGCTGGCCTAGCCACCCTACCAGGACATTCAGCCTAGGGATTGGCCAAGTTCCCCCAAGTATGCAGATCAGGACCTCTTAGGCCTCCGCGCACTAAAATCCTGAAACTTCTGCCAGCTTCTAGACCCAGAGGGAGGTACCAGAGACCTGCACTGAAGAGCCATGCAGCCTGACCTGCAGTAACCCGACCTAATTACAGACTCACACAGTCACCATTCATACAAATAAATTTGCCTACACTAACACTAGTAGCACACTACAGGGTGCTACAATTGTATGATTCTGCTACATTCCTACACAGTCTGGCCTGTGTTTTTTTTTTTTTTAAGGTGCTTTATTAAACATGTCACCTTTCCTGGCTGCGTAGCACAGACATGAGATTGAATCTGGATGTTTTGGCACTGACATTTTGGGGAAATGAGGATGACACTGTGTCCAATACCACTCCCCCATTTTTCCACTGAGATTGGGGTCCATCAGACCTTATTATCATCACAGTATCCAAAGTCTATATAATGAAAAGGCAAATTAATGTGGTTCTAAAGGCTTCTGTGTGCAGCTACCCCCCTCCCCTAGCACCCCCCCCCCCCTATACTTACCTGAGCCCGATCTTGATCTAACAGTGTGCCCGAGAGCAGCAGCTCTCTCAGCTCTCTTTCTCCTCATCTCCTCACTGGTGATCAAGGCAGCAGCGGGAGCCATTGGCTCCTGCTGCTGTCAATCCCAGCCAGCGAGGAGGTGGGCCGGGGCCCGGTCATGTTATGTGTCAATGGACACACACAATGCAGCTTGGGAGCAAGCCCTTATGAGTGCCCCCATAGCAAGCGGCTTACTATGGGGGCACTCAGAGGGGGAGAGGAGCCAGGAGCGCCAGTGGGAGACCCTAGAAAAGGATCGGGCTTTAGGCAAAACCATTGCACAGAGCAGGTAAGTATGACATGTTTATTATTTTTTTTAAATTTCCTTTAGAATCACTTTCACCGTTTGTCTTGCAACATAAAAAGAACAAGGGAACATCGGATGTGTATCTAGGAAAAACAGTGTTACATATTGGAAAGATAGGGATTCCTTAGGGTAAGAACAGTTATGTTTCAGAATGCCCTATGCCATGCATTGTCAGAAGCACTAATGAAATTTATTGCTCATTCCTGGGCATCACAGTCACTGTCCCATCTCTTCCTCTCACTCATTCAGAAGTCATCACCAAAAAATACTTTGTGAACTATCTAATACTCACCTAACTTCCCAGTCTATGACCCTTACAGGTGCCACTCCTGGAATCCAGCACTGTAGTCAACTGGTCACCTCTTCCTGACATCATCTCTCCTCCACAGTCTTCTGGACCCTCAAAGAACCCCACCACTAGGAAGTGTTCACATCACCTAGACAATGATGTGCACAACCAAAGAAGAACCCTCCTCCACTGCAAGGCAGAATAGAGAAGAGGATTATGGACCACTTGACCACATATGGAGTATTTTGGGTGCCATGGTTAGTTTTATTTTTTTATAACTCACTTAGGGAGTGGGGAATGTCTGTAGTTCAGTTTTAAGGCAAAACTCCCAGAAGGTATTAAAAAAAACATTTAAAAAAAGCTGTTAAATTTATGAGCAGCTAGTATAAGTACATGCATCTGTTTTGATATCAGCCTCCTCCTGCATAGCGGAAGTCAGAAAATGACAGGGACAGGCACCTGTGTGTACTGCTGTGCACATGTGAACATGCTAAGAGTTGGAGTCAGTAGAGTGATCTGACTTGTCATCAGTGTGCAGCTCTATGGTTCAAGCTGTGCTTCTGCTGTTTTAGGACCTGACCGTGTTGTCTGACAGGAGTGCCTGGATCACAAGACTTGCTTATAGAACCTGTGAGCATGGCAGTTCTCTTGCACGGCGATATCCCCATCCAGGCCAGAAGCAGCATTTGCATCTGCCCTATTCCCAGAAGTGATGCTTATCCCAAGGTAGAGCTCACCTCTGAAGCATCACCCAACCCTGTCCTGGGACCATTGCTGATTTCAGGAGTCCACCTCCTGTATTGGAAAAAATGGACCAGGCAATCCTAATGGCTTTCCAGCACTGTTATATGAGCTTATTGTCAGATATCTGTGTGTTCATCAAGCTGTTGCTTCAACATCTAATAATCTGATTGACTTGTGGTTGGCAGTTAATGTACTCACATTGCTGGCAAGATTCCCGGCCTTCATGGCATGCATCATGCTCCGGTCGATCCCCATGCCATCATAGTGACCCTTCATCTGAGTCTGGTACTTTTCCTTATACTTCAGCTATGGGGGGGAGGGGGAAAGATATATAAATAAACATATATAATTAAAGCGGAGGTCCTCCCTAAAATTAAAAATTACATTAACATTCTACAAAAAAAATATAAAGAAAATTTGAAATTTTTTTTTTTTTTTACTTACCAGAAATGCCTGTTGCTAGGCAGTCTTCCTAATCTGTCTCTTCCTATTCCGCGGCGCTGCTGCTTCACTTCCTCCTCTTCGGCGAGCTGCCCCGTTGTCTTCTGGGACACGTGTGGGTCCCAGGAAACCACAGGACCATTCGCAAAGCGCCGCGTGACTCGCGCATGCTCAGTAGGAAACGGGCAGTGAAGCCACAAGGCTCCACTGCCTGATTCCCGTAGTTAGGATGGCGGCGCCGACATCAGATCCGATGGACGGATCGGCCTCGGGGGGGGGGGCAATATCGCGGGCTCGCTGGACAGGTAAGTGCCCTTATTAAAAGTCAGAAGCTACAGTGTTTGTAGTTGCTGATTTTTTTTTTTTAAACGGCTGGACCTCCACTTTAAACATTCCAAAAGAATCCAAAGATTCAAATGTAATCATCATATAATAGACCAATTACATCTTAAAGTGTTACTAAACCCAGCACCCTGCATGCACTTTATCTGATCTCCCACAATACACAGAACATGGAAATGCAATTAATTTAGTAAATATAAACGGCTAAATACCTTTTCTCATCAGCAGTATATAGCAGTCTTTTGACTTCTATCAGTGTCTGGTTAAAGCTTGTAGGAGGAGTTTTCATTCTCCACTGACTGTCCTATGAGGCTGCAGGACCCCTGACCCTCTGTCTGGATAGTGCTGATTGGCCCTGTGCTGATCACATACACTCTCCCAAGAAGAAAAAAATTCTCTAGCAAAACACACCAAACTGAGCATGTGCAGCCTGACTCCAAAAGCTCTGTCTTATCAGGAGATGGTTTGGGGACAGCGTAAAAAGGGGAGGATCAGAGAAGACAGGATCAAACAGTCTTTTAACACAATGCAGATGATTAACTCTTTAGGTTCTACAGTGGTTATAACAAGCATGCTTTACTGCATATACAGACTGATTTTACTGTTGTGGGTTTAAAAACACTTTAAGGTAGGAGAATAATACTAATGCATTGAATTAAACATTCTCATTCTTCTAACTCTGAATTCAAATGTATTTTAATAGAGCTTTTTAATATTGAACTGATATATCTGTGTAATGAGAATATTTAAAAAAAAATTTAATCCACAAAAGTTACAATGTATCTCTAGTCAAGACAGTTTATTTTTGTTGTTTGGATAGAGATAGAAATTGCCTACCCAGTGAAAGATTATTATCATTATTTGTATTAATTAACAATTTAGGCAGAGAAATAAAAGCTGAAATGCCTGTAAAGGAAGCTGATTCTGAGCTGCAGTGGGCATGAGCCCTCTATGCACTCCTTTTTTGTGTGTCCAAAGCTTTTCCTTCACTTCCTACTTTAGTGACACAACAGGAAGTAAGTGAAAATCTCTCCAAAGTGAAGGAAATACACTTGGACATCCTTTTCAGCACATCTGAAGATTTCCCACTCTCTTCTTTTCTGGTGACCACTGCAAAATTTTGAATTTCCAATCACTTTCAGTCTTATTGACAATGGTGACCAGGATGAATCAGTCCAGCGGGGGACACAGACAGCAATAATTAACCTTGCAGGGATTACAACCCCTAACTACTTCATTCAAGGGCATATATATATCTACGTATATATACAGTGTCTACCTCTATCTACCTACCTATCTATCTATCCTATAATACCAAAAGTATTTGGACACCTGCCATTGCATGCACATGAACTTTAATGGCATCCCAGTCTTAGTCCGTAGGGTTCAATATTGAGTTGGCCCACCCTTTGCAGCTATAACAGCTTCAACTCTTCTGGGAAGGCTGTCCACAAGGTTTAGGAGTGTGTCTATGGGAATGTTTGACCATTCTTCCAGAAGCGCATTTGTGAGGTCAGGCACTGATGTTGGACGAGAAGGCCTGGCTCATAGTCTCCATTTTCATTCATCCCAAAGGTGTTCTATCGGGTTGAGGTCAGGCCAGTCAAGTTCCTCCACCCCAAACTCGCTCATCCATGTCTTTATGGACCTTGCTTTGTGCACTGATCCTAATCATTTGGTGGAGGGGGGATTATGGTGTGGGGTTGTTTTTTAGGGGTTGGGTTTGGCCCCTTAGTTCCAGTGAAGGGAACTCTTATGGCGTCAGCATACCAAGACATTGTGGATAATTTCATGCTCCCAACTTTGTGGGAACAGTTTGGGGATGGCCCCTTCCTGTTCCAACATGACTGAGCACCAGTGCACAAAGCAAGGTCCATAAAGACAAGGATGAGCGAGTTTGGGGTGGAGGAACTTGACTGGCCTGTACAAAGTCCTGACCTCAACCCGATCGAACACCTTTGTGCACTGGTGCGCAGTCATGTTGGAACAGGAAGGGGCCATCCTCAAACTGTTCACACAAAGTTGGGAGCATGAAATTATCCAAAATGTCTTGGTATGCTGAAGCCTTAAGAGTTCCCTTCACTGGAACTAAGAGGCCAAGCCCAACCCCTAAAAAACAACCCCACCCCATAATCCCCCCTCCACCAAATGATTAGGATCAGTGCACAAAGCAAGGTCCATAAAGACATGGATGATCGAGCTTGGGGTGGAGGAACCTGACTGGCCTGCACAGAGTCCTGACCTCAACCCAATAGAACACCTTTGGGATGAATAAGAGCAGAGACTGCGAGCCAGGCCTTCTCATCCAACATCAGTGCCTGACCTCACAAATGTGCTTCTGGAAGAATGGTCAAACATTCCCATAGACACACTGCTAAACCTTGTGGACAGCCTTCCCAGAAGAGTTGAAGCTGTTATAGCTGCAAAGGGTGGGCCAACTCAGTATTGAACCCTACGGACTAAGACTGGGATGCCATTAAAGTTCATGTGTGTGTAAAGGCAGGTGTCCCAATACTTTTGACAATATAGTATATATATATATATATATATATATATATATATATATATATATATATATATATATATATATATATATATATATATATGATACACACACACACACACACACACACACATATAGACACAGTATAAATCTTATAATGGGCACAGCAGGTGCGATGACCTAGACACAAGGATGGTGGGAACCTGTCATAATGGGCACAGCAGGTGTGCAAACCCAGGAACCCAATGCAGAGAGTATCTAAGATATAAAGGAAACTGTTGGGGGATTTAAATCCCATCTAAAAAAAAATCATAAACACTGTTCTGGGGAGGAGCGGAGTTCTACTTATACACACCACAACAAATGGAGATTACAATAACTGATGAAATGGTATTTATTATAGTTGAGCGTGCAGAGAGTAAAACGTCCAAATCCTCCCAGAAGAGGGAAAATCTGCAAACAAGAGCGAAAATAAAAGTTCCTCTCCGGCAGGAGAAATTCCCTCTGCTTTGCGATAGCGAAGAGACGGTACAGTAATTAACAAGAATTAATGGAATGACTCCCCCTTAGAAAACTCACCGGGGAGGAATTGACCCTAATTAAGTGGTAACAGCGGATTAAACAAGTGTTTGTGGGGAAGAGGCAAAAGCCATTGTGTTTATTATAACAGCATGTTCTATATCAGGGGGTGCACGGTGAATACGAGCCTCAAGAGCCGCAGCTTATCAACTATTGACATTTCTTATTCCCTGGTTGAGATTTGTGAGGTTACCCAGATCGGAAACAGCTGGGGGTGCAATGCTTACATCACTGGTGTACTTGGAGATCTTGTTAGCACTCTGGAACTGGGGGGTCTCACAGTAGTTTATACTATGTCCTTTACTGTGCTCCAGGTCCTTCCTGTATCCCACCTGAAAATGCAGAGAAGATTTTATTCTAAGTGACCATGGACATTAGAGTGTAAGCTCCTCAGGCGCAGGGACTAATGTGACTGGCTCAGTGTTCTCTGTACAGAACTGGGGAATATGTCAGAGCTACAGTATAAAAAATGTATAATAATAATAGAGTGTGGCTCTGGTGGAGACATTAGAGTGTAAGCTCCTATAGTACAGACACCGATGTAAGTGTTCTCTGTACACCACTGCAGATAATGTCAGAGCTATATAAATCTAGAATAATAATTGTATATGACTGTGGTGGAGACATTAGAGTGTAAGCTCCTCAAGTACAGAGATGATGTAAGTGTTCTCTGTACAACATTGCGGAATATGTCAGAGCTATATAAAAATATAATAATAATAGTGTGTGACTGTGGAGGGACATTAGAGCGTTAGCTCCTCCAGTGCAGAGACTGATGTCACTGGCTCAGTGGTCTTTGTACAGCACTGTGGAATATGTCAGTGCAATATAAATGTATAATAATAGTGTGTGACTGTGGTGGAGCTATTAGAGTGTAAGTCCTCTAATACAGAGACCGGTGTGAGTGTTCTCTGTACAACACTGCAGAATATGTCAGAGCTATATAAAAATATAATAATAATTGTATATGACTGTAGTGGAGACATTAGAGTGTAAGCTCCTCTAATACAGGGACTGATGTAAGTGTTCTCTGTATAGCACCGTAGAATATGTCAGAGCTAAATGAATGCAAAATAGTAACAGCGTGCGGCATGTGGTGGGACATTAGAGTGTAAGCTCTTCTGGTACAGAAGTTGATGAGACTCCCTTTGTGTTTTCTGTACAGCACTGTGGAATATATCAAAGCTGAGATATATTCCGAGATATACTGAGAAAAATGATAAACGCAACACTTTTGTGTTTGCCACTATTTATCATGCGCTGAACTTAAAGATCTACGACTTTTTCTATGGACACTAAGACCCCTTTCACACTGGGGCGGTTTGCAGGCGGTATTGCGCTAAAAATACCGCCTGCAAACCGCCCCTAAACAGCCTCCGCTGTTTGTTCAGTGTGAAAGCCCGAGGGCTTTCACACTGAAGCGGTGTGCAGGCAGGACGGTAAAAAAAGTCCTGCAAACCGCTTTTTTGGAGCGGTGAAGGAGCGGTGTATTCACCGCTCCTTCACCGCTCCTGCCCATTGAAATCAATGGGACAGCGTGGCTATACCGCGGCAATACCACGGCTATAGCCGCACTGTACGAGGGATTTTAACCCTTTTTCGGCCGCCAGCGGGGGTTAAAACCGCACCGCTAGCGGCCGAATACCGCTGCAAGAACGACGGTACAGCAGCGCCCCAGTGTGAAAGGGGCCAAAAGGCCTCAAATATTTTTCACAAATCTGTCTAAATCTGTTAGACCCCTTTCATACTGAGGCACTCCGGACGTCAGCGGTAAAGCGGTGCTATTTTTAGCTATTCGGCTGCTAGCAGGGCGGTTTTATCCCCCGAAAAGGGGTTAAATCTGCCCGCAAAACGCCGCTGCAGCGTCCCTTTGCCGGCGCTTTGCCGGCGGTAAAGCAGCGCTGCCCCATTGTTTTCAATGGGGAGGAGCGGTGAGGAGCGGTGAGGAGCGGTGAGGAGCGGTGTAGGAGCGGTGTACTCACCGCTGCAAAGGAGCTGCTGGCAGGACTTTTTGTGACACCCTGCCAGCGCAGCGCCCCATTGTGAGAGCACTCGGGCTTTCACACTGGGTTTGCAGCTAAGGCTTTTTTCAGGCATCAGGTTGTTGATTGTGGCCTGTGGAATGTTGGTCTATTCCTCTTCAATGGGTGTGTGAAGTTGCTGGATATTGGCAGGAACTGGAACATGCTGTCATATACGCCGATCCAGAGCATCCCAAACATGCTCAATGGGTGACATGTCCAGTGAGCATGCTAGCCATGCAAGAACTGGGATGTTTTCAGCTTCCAGGAGTTGTGTAGAGATCCTTCCAACATGGGGCTGTGCATTGTCATGCTGCAACATGATGGTCGTGGATGAATGGCACAACAATGGGTCTCAGGATCTCGTCACGGTATCTCTGTGCACTCAAAATGCAATCAATAAAATGCACCTGTGTTCATTGTCCATAAGCCTGCCCCATACCATAAGGCTCGGTTCACACGGGGGCGACTTGTCAGGCGACCTAGCTGCCTGACAAGTCGCCTCCCGTTCTGTACAATGGAACCGTTCTAATTGGAGCGACGCAAGTCGCTCCGACTTAGAAGAAAGGTTCCTGTACTACTTTGGGGGCGACTTGCATAGACTTCTATACAGAAGTCGTCTTGCAAGTCGCCCCGGCAGTCGTGTGCAGGTCGCCTCGGTGAGGCGACCTGCAAGTCGTGCCGCGTCTAGTGTGAACCGGCACTTACCCCACCGTCACCATGGGTCACTCGATCCACAACAGTGACATTAGCAAACCGCTCACCCACACGATGCCATACATGCTGTCTGCCATCTGCCCTGTACAGTGAAAACCGGGATTCATCCATGAAGAGGACACCTCTCCAAAGTGCCAGACGCCATCGAATGTGAGCATTTACCCATTCAAGTTGACGACGACGAACTGCAGTCAGGTCGAGACCCCGATGAGGACGATGAGCATGCAGATGAGCTTCCCTGAGACGGTTTCTGACAGTTTATGGAGAATTTCTTTGATTATGCAAACCGATTGTTGCAGCAGCTGTCCGGGTGGCTGATCTCAGACGATCTTGGAGGTGAAGATGCTGGATGTGGAGGTCCTGGGCTGGTCTGGTTACACGTGGTCTGCAATTGTGAGGCCGGTTGAATGTACTGCCAAATTCTCTGAAACGCCTTTGGAGACGGCTTATAGTAGAAAAATGAACATTCAACTCAAGGGCAACAGCTCTGGTGAACATTCCTGCAGTCAGCATGCCAACTGCATGCTCCCTCAAAACTTGCGACATCTGTGGCATTGTATTGTGTGATAAAACTGCACATTTTAGAGTGGCCTTTTATTGTGGCCAGCCTAAGGCACACCTATGCAATAATCATGCTGTCTAATCAGCATCTTGATATGCCACACCTGTGAGGTGCTCACTAACCCAGATTTAGCCCTTGTTCACACTGGAGCGTTTTGACATGTCAAATCGGTGGCAATTGCTGTCAATGGCACCGCCCTAATCGGTGCGATGCTGCATCTGCGGCACTGCACCGATTTTAAAAGTTGTTTCTGTACTACTTTTTGCGATTTCGGGCTGCGATTTACATTGACAATCTGTGCAGAAAACTGCACAGATGTCTCTGAAATCGCAGCCGAAATCAGGACTGAAATGCAGAAGTTCAGCTGAACTTGCACAGCTCAGTGTGAACCAGGGCTTAGACAGATTTGTAAACAATATTTGAGAGAAATAGGCCTTTTGTGTACATAGAAAAAGTCGTAGATCTTTAACCACTTCAGCCCGGAAGATTTGGCTGCTCAATGACCAGGCCATTTTTTTGCGATACGGCACTATGTCGCTTTAACTGAAATTGTGCGGTCGTGCGACGTTGTACCCAAACAAATTGACGTCCTTTTTTTTCCACAAATAGAGCTTTCTTTTGGTGGTATTTGATCATCTCTGCGGTTTTTATTTTTTGCGCTATAAACAAAAAAAGAGCAACAATTTTGAAAAAAAAAACAATATTTTTTACTTTTTGCTATAATAAATAACCCCAATTTATAAAACAAAAAAATAGCAAATTTTTTCCTCAGTTTATCCGATATATATTCTTCTACATATTTTTGATACTAAAAATAGCAAAAAGTGTATATTGATTGGTTTGCACAAAAGTTATAATGTCTACAAAATAGGGGATAGATTTATGGCATTTTTATTATTATTTTTTTTTACCAGTAATGGCGGAGATCTGCGATTTTTATCGGACTGCGACATTATGGCGGACATATCGGGCGCTTGACACATTTTTTGGGACCATTGACAATTAAGGATGAGCTCCGGCATGTTCGCAAGCTGCACGTGCCGAGCCCGCCAGGAAGTCGGCAATGCGCTGCCTTAATCACAGGCAGTGTGACATTTCTGATCTCTGCAGCTGCACATCGGGAAATGTCTCACTGCTTGTGATTTAGTGCTGTGCAGTGCCGAGTTCCTGGTTGGGCTCGGCACCTGCAGCATGCGAACACGCCGGAGCTCATGCTTATTGACAATTATACAGCGATCAGTGCTATAAAAATGCACTGATTACTGTATAAATGTCACTGGTAGGGAAGGGGTTAACACTAGGGGGCGATCAAGGGGTTACACACACACGTCCCTGTTCTGCCTCTCGTGCCCGCGATCGCTCGTGGCCGGCGGTCATCGCGACTGCCGGCCACGAGCATCAGCACCTCCGCTGTGCAGCGGGTGCTCGGCCTGCTATCCTGCTTAAAGGGACCGACGTACAGCTACGAAGGTTCTCGGGGATTGTGCCGACCTGCAGTATAATGGCGGCGGCTGGTCAGCAAGTGGTTCAGTTCAGCTCATGATAAATAAGGGCAAAAACAAAAGTGCTGCATTTAGAATTTTGCTCAGTGTAAATATATAATAATAATAATTGTGCATGACTGTGGAGGGACAATAGAGTGTAAGCTCCTCTGGTGCTGTGACTGATGTGAATGGCTCAACGTTCTCTGTACAGCACTGCAGAATATGTCAGAGCTATAAGAATGGATAACACTTTACCTCGCTGACCAGTTTGTTAACATTTTGCGCTTGCTTCATGGTCAGGTTGTCGTCGGTGGTCAGAGAATGGTAGTGGGCCGCCCCTCTCATCTTGGAAAGATCCTTCTTATATTTTATCTGAGGAGGAAATCAAACTGTCAGTGATTGTCAGATATGAGCAATAAGAGAACTAAGAGGGGCATCATGTGAGGGAGGAG